>NC_142178.1:41330000-41382500 GCF_026936395.1 Plectropomus leopardus | reverse complement strand
ATGGGACCTGGACAGCAGAGACACGAGGACATACTGAAATACTGAAAAATACCGAAAAACTGAAATACCGAAAAATACCGAAAAACTGGGGAAAAATTAAATACTGAAAAAATAAAATACTGAAATACTGAAAAAGGAAATAATGAAGTACTGAAAAACTGCATTTTGCTGAAATAATAAATTGGCAAAATCCTAAATTTTCCCGCCGTCCTGTCGGTTTGTGTTTCAGCTCGTCGGAGTGGAGCGCCATCGACTCTGCAGAGAAAGACGAGCTGCTCTGTAAGATGGAGGACGGAGAGTTCTGGTAGGTCCACGCCGAAGACCCCAGAGACAATTTAAAGGATGAAGGCAGCCACACATCTGTCTGTCCCTCTGTCCCTCAGGATGTCTTTCCAGGAGTTCCTGCGTCAGTTCTCGCGGCTGGAGATCTGCAATCTGACCCCGGACGCCCTCAGTCAGGACGCCGTCAGTTTTTGGACCACGACGATGTTTGAGGGCGGCTGGAGGAGAGGAAGCACGGCGGGAGGCTGCAGGAACCATCCCAGTGAGGACGCAGACGCACCGGGACGGGACTGGGACACCAGTCCACACTTGTTAGGGACTGTTCGTTACCTGTGACCAGGAGGACATGTCAAATCTGTCCTAAAGCCCCGAGGAGGGAAACAAGTTCATCCTAAATTATAATTCTGAATTATCGCGCTGTTTTTACAGAAAATGAACCTGAAGGCCTGCCGTTCTTTTCTTTCTTTTTTTGGTATGAAATTTATTTGAGTTTTTGATAAAATTTTTCTTCAACATTTTTGGGGCGTGCCGTAGTTTTTTTTCAAAATAAGGAAAACAAGGAAATATTATTTATATAATCTATAATAAAAATGTATGTTTCTTCTACAGAAGCCAGTTTTTGCGATAAATTTTCTTTATCATATAGGTGATTTTTTCAAACATGTCAGTTTCATGTGTGCAATCTAAGAACTGCATGTCCCATGATGCTTTGCAGACACGTTCTGGATCAACCCTCAGTACAAGATCTCGCTGCTGGAGGAGGACGACGACCCCGAGGACGATGAGGCCGCCTGCAGCTTCCTGGTCGCTCTGATGCAGAAAGACCGCCGCCGCCACCGCCGCCACGGGCAGGACATGCACACCATCGGCTTCGCCATCTACGAGGTCAGAGGTCACACAGGTCACAGGTCACCAGGTCAGAGGTCACACAGGTCACACAGGTCAGAGGTCACACAGGTCAGAGGTCACACAGGTCACAGAGATCACAGGTCCCAGAGGTCACAGGTCACACAGGTCAGAGGTCACACAGGTCACAGAGATCACAGGTCCCAGAGGTCACAGGTCACACAGGTCAGAGGTCACACAGGTCACAGAGATCACAGGTCCCAGAGGTCACAGGTCAGAGGTCACAGGTCACACAGGTCACAGGTCACACAGGTCAGGGTTAGGGTTCAAGGTCACACAAGTCACAGAGCTCACACAGGTCACAGAGATCACAGGTCCCAGAGGTCACAGGTCACACAGGTCAGAGGTCACAGGTACCAGAGGTCACAGGTCACACAGGTCACACAGGTCAGAGGTCACACAGGTCAGGGTTAGGGTTAGGGTTAGAGGTCACACAAGTCACAGAGCTCACACAGGTCACAGAGATCACAGGTCCCAGAGGTCACAGGTCACACAGGTCAGAGGTCACACAGGTCAGAGGTCAGAGGTCACACAGGTCAGAGGTCACAGGTCACACAGGTCAGAGGTCAGAGGTCACAGAGGGGTCATGTAAAGTGTTTGTGAGACAACAAGTGTCCTTGTTAAGTCACTTATCTTCTCTTTGTCTTTGTCCCTGACAGATTCCTGACGAGGTGAGTCTGTCTGTGTATGTCTGTCTCTGTGTATGTCTGTCTCTCTGTCTGTGTCTCTGTCTCTGTCTGTCTGTCTCTGTCTCTGTCTCTGTCTCTGTCTCTCTGTCTCTCTGCCTGTCTGTCTGTCTCTCCTCCTGTCTTTCTCTCTGTGTCTCTGTCTCTCTGTTTGTCTGTCTGTCTTTCTCTCTGTGTCTCTGTCTGTCTGTTTGTCTCTGTCTCTCTGTCAGTCCATCAGAGTGGTCACGTCCAGTTTCGATGGACAGTTTATAAATATTAATTATTGATGTGTCCTAAAAAGTCTGTCTCCATAAATCTGTCTCTGTCCATCTGTCTGCCCCTCAGTACCAGGGCTGTCCCAGTGTCCACATGAAGAAGGACTTCTTCCTGCGTCACTCGTCCTGCGCACGCTCAGAGACCTTCATAAACCTGCGCGAGGTGAGCGCCAGGCTCCGCCTCCCGCCAGGAGAGTACCTGATCGTCCCCTCGACCTTTGAACCCTCCAAGGAGGCCGACTTCGTCCTCAGGGTGTTCACAGAGAGACAGTCTGAGACGCAGTGAGTCCACCACAGACACAGAGACAGTCTGAGACGCAGTGAGTCCACTACAGACACAGAGGCAAACAGACAAAGAGACAGACAGACACAGAGACAGTCTGAGACATAGTGAGTCCACGGCAGACACAGAGACAGAGAGACAGAGACAGCCTGAGACGCAGTGAGTCCACTACAGACACAGAGGCAAACAGACAAAGAGGCAAACAGACAAAGAGACAGACAGAGACAGAGACAGTCTGAGACATAGTGAGTCCACGGCAGACACAGAGACAGAAACACATAGAAACAGAAACAGTACCAGAGACAGTGAGTCATGAATGTGTGTAAGGTGAGTATGTGTGTGTGTGTGTGTGTGTGTGTAACGTGTGTGTGTGTGTGTTTGTGTGTAGCCTGTGTTTAACGTGTGTATGTGTGTGTTTCTTTAGGGAGATGGACGATGACATCGTGGCAAACTTGGTAGAAGAGGTACAAACAAAATATTTCTGACTTGAAGATGGAACCAGTGACGCTCTGTACATGGAAGGCTGGCAGGGATGTGGTCTCTGATGTGCTGCAGAACCAGTTTCTAGAAGCACACCATGGGGGTCAGAGCCACAGGGCGGTAGTCATTAAGACACAGCAGACTTTTTAGGTGCAGGAACGATGATGGCTGTCTTGAGGCAGGAGGGAAAAGTCTCTTGTGAGAGTGAGATGTTAAAAATGTCAGTTATAACATTAACAAGCTGATCAACACGAGTTTTCAGTACACGTCCAGGAATATTATCTGGACCAGCAGCCCTGTTTATATTTAGTTACTGAGAGCAGTCGGTCCTCAGGAGGGTGAGCACAGCTGTTTATGGAGGAGGTCAAAGCAAGCCTAAAATGTGCTCAGCAGCGTGGCCTCACATGTGACAGGGTGGTGATCTCACACAGGATGGGGGCGTGGCCTCACACGTGACGGGGTGGTGATCTCACACATGATGGGGGCGTGGCCTCATACATGACGGGGGCCCTCCAGCTTTTGTAGAAGTCGTGTTCAGATCTTTTAAAACAGTAATGTACAATGAAATACATATTTTTCAATGAAAACAGGAAGTCAATCACATTTATGGTGTGAGGACCTTTGACCTTTGACCTGGGCCCGTTCTTGTGTTCAGGAGGAAATCTCAGAGAGCGACGTGGATGATTCCTTCAGGTCCATGTTCGCTCAGCTATCCGGAGACGTGAGTCCGCTTTATTCAGCAGATATATCATATACGATGTTCTCTCTGAATGGGACCATCAGGTTTATTTTGGGTTATTTTGGTTTAAACTTGAGTTTATTTTTTAAATTTATAATCTTTTTTGCAGAAACTTTTTTTGCAGAAATTTGCACAGCTCTTTTGATGTAGTCCAGATATATTGTTCATACTTTTATCGTAATGTTCATCTCTGCTTTGCTCATGTTCTTCAGCTTTTAGGACTTTAAGTTTGTGGCTCGTCAGGACATTTGTGTCTCATTTTGTGTCTCATCAGGACATTTGTGTCTCGTTTTGTGTCTCATCAGGACATGGAGATCTCAGTGCGAGAGCTGAGGACGCTCCTCAACCGGGTCGTGTCCAAACGTAAGTCCTGCTGCTGCTCAGACAGGAGACTTTCTGTCCTCTTGTCCTCCTCCTGTTCCCCTGTCCCCCTGACAACCTGTCAGAGACAGCGGTGTGTCCTTCAGGAGTCCCTCATAGTTTGTGAAGTTTTTGATGGAGCGAGTTTTTATGTTTTAAATTTTATTTGATTTTTCTTGGTGAAGATCGAAGCTGCAGATGTGTTTCATGTTCAGAAATCTCGTCTCGTTCATAATTCGGCGGCGTCTCCAGGATCTGAGGACTCTCACGCCGACCTCGATGGGATTTTTTCATTCTTTTAAAAAATTAAGGCATCTTTTTTTCCTTATTCCCTAATATTTAGTGATTTTTCTTTCCTTTAAAGTGTTTTTTTTTCAATTTCTTTTCTTGTAAAATTTGGGGAATTTTATTTTCCCTGAAAACTTTTTGGAAATTTTTCTTTGTATAAAACGTTGTGGTGACTTTGCTTTATTTTTTTGGTGATATGTAAAAACTTCTGGTGATTTCTATTCTTTGAAAAAAGTTTTACTTCCTTTAAAACTTTTGGGAGTTTACGTAGACGTGTTGAGTTCCGAGGCCGTTTCTAAAATAATTGGGGCTGAAGCCTCTGAAGTCCGGTTTGACGACGACACCGATTCACCAACTCCAAATCATCACGTGACGATGACGTCACCAGCTGAACATTAAATAAGTGTTTCATTCAACATTCAATCTTTTAAAATGACGACGGACAATTTATTGTCAGATATGACAAAAATCTAAAACACAAACCAATAATCCAGTAAAAGAACGCGGAACATGCGCGCTTCTTCTTCTTCTGTGGTGGTTTGCAGACAGAGACCTGCAGACGGACGGATTCAGTATGGAGTCCTGCAGAGCCATGGTCAGCCTCATGGACGTATCCTTCTATCGGTTCTCCTGCTGCTTCTGTTGGTTCTGCTGCTGCTTCTGCTCTGCCTTTTTTAGGTTCTGTTGTTCTTCTGTTCTCCTGTTCCTCACCTGTGGAACTTTAAATGTGTGGAACCTTGACTGGAGCTCAGAAAGACGGCAGCGCTCGACTCGGTCTGCTCGAGTTTCAGGTTCTCTGGAACAAGATCAGGAAGTGGCTGGTAAGTTCTGCATCAGTTTCAGAACTTTAGTCAACAGAACATCAACTCCTGTTCTGCAGTTTGGTTCTAATGTCAGTCAGAGATGATGAAACATCACAGCTGATCATCTCCAACAGCACGTTCTCATGTTCCTCATGTTCCTCATGTTCTCATGTTCCTCATGTTCCTCATGTTCCTCGTGTTTGTCATGTTCCATTCTCATGTTTATTATGTTCTTGTGTTTTTATGTTACTCATGTTCTCATGTTCCTTTGTGCATCAAGTTCTTATGGTCCTCCTGCTCTCATATTCTCCCGTGTTCTGATGTTCTCATGTTCCTTTGTGCATCAAGTTCTTATGGTCCTCCTGCTCTCATATTCTCCCGTGTTCTGATGTTCTCATGTGGCCCGTAAAAGTTCCATGTTGGTGTATTTGCTGTGGTGGAACAGCTCGTGTGGTTATGCTGTGACCTCGGTTCTCTGAGTGAAAAGACACGATAGAGAACCGAGGTTCACACAGAGAACCAAACGCACACTCAGCGAACGCACCAGGAACAGGAAGTGACATCATGCTGACTCGGGTCAAACACTCAGCAGCAGCAGAGGCTCATGGGTACTGTAGTGTTTATGGTCCATTCTGAAGTTCCACTAAGGAACCTTTAAACTTGAAACCAGCTGCAGAGGTTCTCTGTTGAATCTTTGAATCTCTGAATCTTCAAATCTGAATATTTGTATCTTTGAATCTCTGACTCTTTGACTCTTTGTATCTGTATCTGCAGGCGATCTTCAGGGAGTTTGACCTGGATAAGTCCGGGTGTATGAGTTCCTACGAGATGCGTCTGGCGCTGGAGAACGGCGGTGAGTGTGGCTGGTGGCGATGTCATCAAGTGTCATTGACCTCTGACCTCTGACCTCTGACCTCTGCTGTCCTCAGGGTTCAAACTCAACAGGAAGTTGTTTCAGATGCTGGTCGCTCGATACGCCGACAACGAGGTCATCGACTTCGACAACTTCACCTGCTGCCTGGTCAAACTGGAGGCCATGTTCAGTACGTTCTGCTCTGTCTGCTGTGGAACCTCACACAGGCGTTCTGCTGTGGAACCTCACACAGACGTTCTGCTGTGGAACCTCACACACTCGTTCTGCTGTGGAACCTCACACAGACGTTCTGCTGTGGAACCTCACACACGCGTTCTGCTGTGGAACCTCACACACTCGTTCTGCTGTGGAACCTCACACAGACGTTCTGCTGATGTTCTGCTGTGGAACCTCACACAGATGTTCTGCTGTGGAACCTCACACAGACGTTCTGCTGTGGAACCTCACACAGACGTTCTGCTGATGTTCTGCTGTGGAACCTCACACAGATGTTCTGCTGTGGAACCTCACACAGATGTTCTGCTGTGGAACCTCACACAGGCGTTTTGCTGATGTTCTGCTGTGGAACCTCACACAGACGTTCTGCTGTGGAACCTCACACAGGAGTTTTGCTGATGTTCTGCTGTGGAACCTCACACACGCGTTCTGCTGTGGAACCTCACACAGACGTTCTGCTGTGGAACCTCACACAGGCGTTCTGCTGTGGAACCTCACACACGCATTCTGCTGTGGAACCTCACAGAGACGTTCTGCTGTGGAACTTCACACAGACGTTCTGCTGTGGAACCTCACACAGACGTTCTGCTGATGTTCTGCTGTGGAACCTCACACAGATGTTCTGCTGTGGAACCTCACACAGACGTTCTGCTGTGGAACCTCACACAGGCGTTTTGCTGATGTTCTGCTGTGGAACCTCACACAGACGTTCTGCTGTGGAACCTCACACAGGAGTTTTGCTGATGTTCTGCTGTGGAACCTCACACAGGCGTTCTGCTGTGGAACCTCACACAGGCGTTCTGCTGATGTTCTGCTGTGGAACCTCACGCAGACGTTCTGCTGTGGAACCTCACGCAGACGTTCTGCTGACGTTCTTCACTCTGTGTTCTGCTGCTTTACCCTTGTCCTCAAAGGGACGTCTTGTCCTGCTTCACGTTCATCTGACTGCTGCAGATTATTGATACAAACTACAATCACAGAATGTCTTCTTCTGTGGTGTTGTTCCTCAGAGGCCTTCCAAGAGCTGGACAGAGACGGGACAGGAAGTGCAGAGCTCAACATCATCGAGGTATGTTCAACAAAAAGTCACTAAAACCCATTAAATCTGCCATAAAAACCCATTAAATCTGCCATAAAAACACATTAAATCTGCCATAAAAACACATTAAATCTGTCATAAAACACATTAAATCTGCCATAAAAACACATTAAATCTGTCATAAAACACATTAAATCTGCCATAAAAACACATTAAATCTGCCATAAAAACACATTAAATCTGTCACAAAAACACATTAAATCTGTCATAAAACACATTAAATCTGTCATAAAACACATTAAATCTGCCATAAAAACACATTAAATCTGTCATAAAACACATTAAATCTGCCATAAAAACACATTAAATCTGTCATAAAACACATTAAATCTGCCATAAAAACACATTAAATCTGTCACAAAAACACATTAAATCTGTCATAAAACACATTAAATCTGTCATAAAACACATTAAATCTGTCATTAAAAACACAGTAAATCTGTCATGAAACACATTAAATCTGCCATAAAAACACATTAAATCTGTCACAAAAACACATTAAATCTGTCACTAAAACACATTAAATCTGTCATAAAACACATTAAATCTGCCATAAAACACATTAAATCTGCCATAAAAACACATTAAATCTGTCATAAAAAAAAAACATTAAATCTGCCATAAAACACATTAAATCTGCCATAAAAAAAAAACATTAAATCTGCCATAAAACACATTAAATCTGTCATAAAACACATTAAATCTGCCATAAAAGCACATTAAATCTGTCACTAAAATACATTAAATCTGTCATAAAACACATTAAATCTGTCACTATAATACATTAAATCTGTCATAAAAACACACATCAATTAACACATTTGTTTTTTTGTCTGTCTGTCTGTCTGTTTGTCTGTTTGTTTGTTTGTTTGTTTGTCTGTTTGTTTGTTTGTTAAATCTGCCATAAAAACACATTAAATCTGTCATAAAACACATTAAATCTGCCATAAAAACACATTAAATCTGCCATAAAAACACATTAAATCTGTCATAAAACACATTAAATCTGCCATAAAAACACATTAAATCTGTCATAAAACACATTAAATCTGCCATAAAAACACATTAAATCTGTCACAAAAACACATTAAATCTGTCACTAAAACACATTAAATCTGTCATAAAACACATTAAATCTGCCATAAAAACACATTAAATCTGTCATAAAACACATTAAATCTGTCATAAAACACATTAAATCTGTCACTAAAACACATTAAATCTGTCATAAAACACATTAAATCTGCCATAAAACACATTAAATCTGTCACAAAAACACATTAAATCTGTCACTAAAACACATTAAATCTGTCACAAAAACACATTAAATCTGTCACTAAAACACATTAAATCTGTCATAAAACACATTAAATCTGCCATAAAAACACATTAAATCTGTCATAAAACACATTAAATCTGCCATAAAAACACATTAAATCTGCCATAAAAACACATTAAATCTGTCACAAAAACACATTAAATCTGTCACTAAAACACATTAAATCTGTCATAAAACACATTAAATCTGCCATAAAACACATTAAATCTGTCACAAAAACACATTAAATCTGTCACTAAAACACATTAAATCTGTCACAAAAACACATTAAATCTGTCACTAAAACACATTAAATCTGTCATTAAAAAACATTAAATCTGCCATAAAAACACATTAAATCTGTCATAAACCACATTAAATCTGTCATAAAACACATTAAATCTGTCATAAAACACATTAAATCTGCCATAAAACACATTAAATCTGTCACAAAAACACATTAAATCTGTCACTAAAACACATTAAATCTGTCACAAAAACACATTAAATCTGTCACTAAAACACATTAAATCTGTCATTAAAAAACATTAAATCTGCCATAAAAACACATTAAATCTGTCATTAAAAAACATTAAATCTGCCATAAAAACACATTAAATCTATCATAAACCACATTAAATCTGCCATAAAAACACATTAAATCTGTCACTAAAACACATTAAATCTGTCATTAAAAAACATTAAATCTGCCATAAAACACATTAAATCTGCCATAAAAGCACATTAAATCTGTCACTAAAATACATTAAATCTGTCATAAAACACATTAAATCTGTCACTAAAATACATTAAATCTGTCATAAAACACATTAAATCTGTCACTAAAATACATTAAATCTGCCATAAAAGCACATTAAATCTGTCACTAAAATACATTAAATCTGTCATAAAACACATTAAATCTGTCACTAAAATACATTAAATCTGTCATAAAAACACACATCAATTAACACATTTGTTTTTTTTGTCTGTCTGTCTGTCTGTCTGTTTGTTTGTTTGTCTGTTTGTTTGTTTGTTTGTTTGTGTCCTCAGTGGCTGTGTGTGACCATGTGTGGCTAAAGACTCTAACAGGACGACCGCTGACCCACCGAGACAACTGCAGCCCAACCAGACCCACACTGCACCGCAGGACTACTGCAGTACTACTGCAGTGCTACTATCCTTATACAAAACTACTACAATACTACTACATTGTACTACAATACTACTACAGTACTACACTCCTGCAGTACTCCAGTCTGCTGTACTTTTCTTCTGCTGCTGCCTTATGTCCTCACCGACTGTCCTCAGCAGGCAGGAGGCGCTAAATCACAAAACATTCATATTATTATTATTATTATTATTATTATTATTATAAGTATCTCCATAACCATAACCATCTCCCCTCCATCTCTCCTCCATCTCTTCATCTCTCCTCCATCTCTTCATCTCTCCTCCATCACTCCTCCATCTCTCCTCCAATGAGGCGTTCAGGTGCAGTTTGGACAAACGAGTGATGATTTCTTTCATTAAAGAACGAAACTGAAGAAAATCAGCTGACTTTGCGTCTCTTTATCTCTCATTGATTTTCATGTCAACAGTTTAACACGACTTTGTGTTTATAATCTGTGACATTTTTCTCAGTGGCATTTTAATTTCATATTTTTATAAAAATCAATTTTTAAGGAAATGCTTACCTTCCTCAATCTGCCTGAAAAAAAGATTGTCAAAAGTTTTTCAAAATCAACAGAAATTTTAAAGGAAAAAAATGCAAAAACTGAATTTTAAAAACACCCCAGAATTTTGAAGAAAAAAAGGCAACGTTTTTTTTTCTTTAAAAAGTCACCAAACAATTTAAAGGAAATCAAGTTAAACATTTTAAAAGGATAAAAAGCCAAAAAGACTTCAAGAAGAAAAAAAAGGATTGCCAACATTTTCAAAAGAAAATTGTCAAAAAGTTGAAGAAAACAAAAAATCACCTAAAATGTCAAAAGAATTACAAAAATGAATTGTATTTAATAAAAGTAAAACGTGAAAAGTGTTGCTTTCCACTATTCCGTGTACTCAGGAAACTGAAGTAAATATAGTCTGAACTCCGACTGTGAATGAAGTACTTTTACTTCAGTTTTCTGTCTTTCTTTGTGATCATCATGCAGACGAACAAACCGGAGTCATAGAGACCAGAGCGCCAATATAACTGACATTTATTATCAATATTAACAGTGAACAACAATTAAACAATTAAACAGTGAACAGACGCAGCTGATCTCCTCTCCACCCGCACAGTTCAACAGTCAACACACCAACAGGAGCAGCTCCTCCTGCAGACCTCCTCCTCCTCCTCCACAGTCCCTCCGTCAGTCCCTTCATGGTGCTGTGGCTCAGTCCCGGTTCTGGTCCTGGTCCGGGCCGTGGCTCTCCGGGGCCTCCCGGTCCTCCAGCAGCTCCCGCAGGGTGGCCTGAGCCTCCAGCAGCGTGGTGTCCGTTGTGGCTCCCAGGAAGCGGCCGGTGAGCTCCAGGTCGTGCAGCCGCAGCCGGACCCTGCTGCCCCGCTGAAGCCGCTCTCCGTCCGCCGGCCGCCGGACCACGCAGTGGAATTTCCCGCCGAAGTCCACGTACAGGTCGTCCTGGATCACGTGCACCACCTTCCCGTACACCACCTTCCCTCTGGCCGGTCCCATCTGGATCAACGCGGAGCGACGGAGCAGCGAGCCGAAACTCTCCTCCCGGCCGGAGGACGAGGCGTCTCCGCCGGCCGCGGAGCTCTCCGCCTCCCGCCGGAGCTCCGACTGCAGCTCGAAGGCCGCGGCGAAGCCGGAGCGGGGACGGTCCGCGCCCGGGGCCCCGCCGGGCTCCGAGCTGAAGGAGGTTCTGCTGAGCCGGCAGGAGGTGAGGCGGAGTCCGGACACAACCTTCCTGAAGGCCGCCATGCTGTCTGCTCACACACCGGAGAGCACCGGGACTTCCGGCACACAGCGCCGCCTGGCGGCTCCAGGTGCAGCAGCACGTGACCCCTCATCACCAATCACAGCTTAGTGATCAGCTGCGGGATCGATCCTGTGAGCCCGGTATTTTATTTTTTCTGCACCGCTGTTTTTTAGTACAGTATTTAAATAATTTAATAATATTTAATAATTTAATAAATTAATTATTTAATATAATACATTTAATATATATAATTAATAATTATAGTTATTAAATTACTTTAGTATTTAATTAATTTAACTTAATAAATCACTTTAGTATTGAAATAATTATAGTTATTAATTAGTTTAATAGTAGTTAGTTAATAACAGTAATTAGTTGTTAATTAGTAGTAGTAGTTAATATTAGTTATTGAATCATTTTATTTCCTGGTGAAGACCAGGAACCAGTGCAGCAGAAACCAGCAGTGAGTCAATTAAAAGAATAATTTGCAACTATTATTATTAATACGATGGGTGAGAACCGTGTTGATACTGTTTTGCACTTTGTTTTTTATACAGCACTGTTTTACCTTTTTGACTATTTATATTGATCTTTGCTGCTGATCCTGTTCACTGCTGACTGCAAATTTCCCCTCTAAATAAAGGATTATCTTATCTTATCTTATCTTATCTTATCTTATCTTATCTTATCTTATCTTATCTTATCTTATCTTATCTTATCTTATCTTATCTTATCTTATCTTATCTTATCTTATCAAAGTTCATATGATATTAATTATACATTAAAGCAGTTTTTTGTTATAAACACTGAAATCATTTTTCAAAAACATTTTCAGGTTGCAGTTTCT
The DNA here is from genome assembly GCF_026936395.1 of Plectropomus leopardus. Lineage (NCBI taxonomy): Eukaryota > Metazoa > Chordata > Actinopteri > Perciformes > Serranidae > Plectropomus > Plectropomus leopardus. The sequence continues at coordinate 41,370,134 of NC_142178.1, read as the reverse complement.
CTAATATGAAAATCTACTGTTTTATTAAAATAATTTAAATATTTCTGCATTTTGTACTTTTACTTTTAATGCTTAAATACCTTTTCAGTGAACACAATCTTTGTGCTTTTTTAATGTTTGGAGCTGATGCTTTATTATAATCAAAAGGTCGACAATCCCTCAGCCTTTCAGGCTCCTGAAAACCGCAACAGCTTTTTTCCCTTCTTTTTACTTTTTTATTTTAATAGACAAAATACTGAATTATGTTGTCAAGACAATCAAATTGGATTTTTTTCCCCCTTTGATCTATTTTATTTTATTTTATAGTAAATTATATATATTTATATGTATATAGTATGTATATGTATATAAAGGAGACGTAACGACACCACTGACAGTGATAGTAATAAATCAAAAAATCCTGATGTTGTTTTCATCAAAATTAATAATTGTTTTGTTCATGTGTTCACTGAAGCTTCAGCGCCGATCGGCCGAAGTTCTCCGAGTGGAGCCGAGCGGCTCCGAGGAGACCGTCTCCCTCCTCCTCCTCTCTGTCAGCATCAGTCCGGCCGGAGGAGCGGAGGAGGATCGGTCCGCCGCTCTGTAACGGAGGAGCAGAACCGAGCGGACACCGGAGCGAGCCACCGGAGGCAGGTGAGTCTGACAGCTTATCGACCGATCAGAGCTGTGATCGATCCGCGGCTCGTGACGGTCTCTGCAGCTGTGTTTCTCTTACACACACACACACACACACACACACACACACACACACACACACACTCACTGATCATAGGTCTGTCAGTCATCCGGTCCTGGCGATGACGTCATCAGCGGTCAGATCGCGCGGACTCTGATGAAGGCAGATCGATCGACAGGCCCGGACACACACACACATACACTAGTTGCATTACGTCATGCAGTCATATCAGCACCGTGTGTGTTACCTGTGTAAGGGGGCGGGGCTTGTTACCGTGACGTCAGAGCACCATGTGATTATTGAACGTGAGTGAATCAGTTCATTGATCAGCTGAGGGCAGTGATAATAACTGTGTGTGTGTGTGTGTGAGTGAAACATGACGTCACAGCCTGTGTGACAGATCACTGCGTGATCAGGGGCATCTGTAGGACTTGGGGACATCAGGGCCAGTTGTCTGTCATGCTCATTTTTTTTCAGAGATTTTTTTGTCTTTAAAAGGACAAAAAAGTTACAACCGATGAATGAATGAATAAATACAGGGGGGTTTAGGGTTCAGTATGATGCCCAGATACTCAATTCAGTTTTGTTCATAAAGCCTATTATCAAAAATCACAGTCTGCCCTCAGAGGGCTTTACAGCAGGCACCATCCCTCTGACCTCAGACCATCATAACAGAGAAGGAAAAACTCCCCAAAAAACCCTTTAATGGGGAAAAAAATGGTAGAAACCTCAGGACGAACGACTGAGGAGGAATCCCTCTTCCTGGACGGACAGACGTGCAATAAAGCACAGCAATAAAGCACAGCAATAATGGTAACAATAACATATTGTGACATATTGTGACAACAATAGTGAGACATAAAATGTATAAATGCAATATATGTGTATATTAATAGTAGAGGCATGACTCATAATAATGGCAATAGAAGGTTGTGTCTGGTAGGATTACAGAATCAGTGCAACCAAGGCCCATGACACAGGTGCAGCCTCAGACAGGACCACAGCAACAGCACAACCAAGACCACGATCCAGGCTGAGACTGAGGTACAGCATCAATTCAGCCACAGCACAAGCAAGACCAAAGGTAGGATCACAGCATCAGCACAGCTATCACCATGATCCAGGTGCAGCCAAGACCCAGGAAAAAAAAGAAACAAGGGAGCACAAGGGAGCACAAATGCTCCAGAGAAGAAGCCGAGTAAGTGTAATGCAGTAAAAAGACATGAGCATCTGCAGGTGGAGGGAGCAAGAAAAGGAAAGAGGAGCTCAGTGAATCATAGAGAGTCGCCAGGCAGACTAAACCTATGTCAGCCTCACTAGGGGCTGGTCCAAGGCAAGCCTGAGCCAGCCCTAACTATAAGCTTTATGAAAGCGGAAAGTCTGAGCCAGCCCTAACTATAAGCTTTATCAGAGAGTAAAGTCTGAAGGTCCTCAGTCGACAGTTTCTGCGTCCTGGATTGGAAGTGGAAGATGGTTACACAGACAGGGACCCTGACAGCTGAAGGCTCTGACTCCTGATCTGCTTTTGAGTTTTGTCACTGTTGGTGTTGTTGTTGTAAACAGCACAGACTGCTGGACAAACAGTGTAACTGCATGTTGACACCTCCAGGTTTTACCCCCCCATACTCTGTCTCCTAGCAACCGTAATCACACTCTGTTCTGTGGGCGGCAGAGCATGATGTAAAAGAGGGTTTGTTACTATGGAGATGCTCTCTGAGACTGCAGCGCTCAGTGTGTGTGTGTGTGTGTGTGTGTGTGTGTTATATCAGGTGATATAAAAACATGACGCTCCACTGTATCCTTCACTTCACATTATATTATATTCTATTTTGTCATTTTATATTTTTAAATTGCTTCTATATTTTTTATCTTGTGTTCTATTCAATTTGAATTCACTGTTTTATTCTTCCGTTATGTTAACGCAGCAGCATCTGCGGCTCAAAGTGCTGTGACATCACAGTCACATCACAGTGACATTACAGTGACATCGGCCCTCCCGTGGTCACACACTTCCTCAGTGAAATCATTTATCGGGTCTCAACATCGTTCACACACAGTTCAACATGCTTCACACACTCTGCACAGCGGGGGGGCTGCAGTGAGACTGTACATCACCAGTTCACCTGTCCCCCCCCCCTCACAGGTGAGCCATGCCGTTGGTGAAGCGGATCATTGAGCCCAGGTATCTGTGCCGCGGCGCTCTGCCTGATGGCGTGGCCAGCGAGCTGGAGTGTGTGACCAACAGCACGCTCGCCGCCGTCATCAAACAGCTGGGAGGACTCAGTGAGTTTCACTTAGAACCAGGATGAGCAACACTCTTATTGATCAAGATCAATAAAACCTGCATCAGAGTTCGATCAGCCGCTCAGAGCGTCACCTCCTCCAGCACAGTCCAGTTAGCCAACCAGCAGGGAACATTCCCTCAACCCTGGCTTATGTTCCCTTCAACAATTATGTTTTAAAGAAAACATTTTAAGCTAATGTTCAAAGAGCATTTTAAGGATGTTTCTCATGTCTGATTATGTTCCCGTAAGGTTTCACGTAATGTTTGAGCTGCAACACTGAGGATGTTTTGGTGATGTTGAGAGGTGACAGATCATAAAAGACAATGTTCTTTTATAAAATGTTCCCACAATGTTACATGAGAACAAAGGGAGAATGTTTTCAAAGCAACATTGAGAACATGTTTTTGACGACTGAGATTACACAACATATTTTTAATGAAAATGTAATGTGATATGTTAACAAGGAAAAACATTTTTAACATTTTTTTATGTTTATAGTGAATGTTACCTGAACTTTAAGGAGAACATTTTGGGAACCAAAAGAAAACTTGCCGCTGGAAATGTTACACTGTCCCATTCTGAGAACGTTGTTAGAACCAAACATTGCGAGCTGGGAACACACATAAAAGGTTTACAGAAGGGTTTTCACAGAACGGTTCTTTAACCTTTCAGGTAAACAAAGGTGGAACCTTCTAAGTGCAACATTCTGAGAAGGTTTTTAAAAAGTCAAGGATGCAGGTTACAGATTTTTTTTTTGAGAACATTTCTGCAACACTGTTTATCAAGTAGAACATTCTCACATCGACACAGAGTGTTTTATGAAACTTGTCTAGGGCACATAATTTAAACAACGTTTTTACAGGATGTTACTGCAGCATTACATGTTGACTGAGGGTTTTTTAAGAGAAATCAATGCAACATTATTTTTCAAGTAAGGTTCTCCTAACAGGGGAAAGGAGTCCTGGGAACACTTTCAAAAAACTTTTGGTAAAAAATTTGTTTTAATAACCTTACATTAGAACATTTTCGAGATGTTTTCTTTTAATGTTTAAAGAACATTTTTCTAAATAATGTTCTCCTAAACCGGGAAATAAGTTGTTGGAGTAATTTAAAATTATGTAAAATAACTTTATGTGAACATTCAAAGGTAACTTTTTCATAACCTAATGGGAATGTTCGGTGAACATTCTCAGCACGATTCTCTCATTAAACGGAGCTGAGAACCTCCGGGTTCCTCCAGACGGAGTGACTCGGTCCTGTTGTGAAGGTTATTGTCAGTATTGTGTGGTTTGTCTGCGGCGGATGGTGTGCAGGTCGTCATGCGGAGGACATCTTCAGCGAGCTGTTCACGGAGGCCAACAGTTTTTACCTGAGGATGAGCAGCCTGCAGGAGCGAGTCGACCTGCTGGCAGTGAAGGTCACACAGCTGGACTCCACTGTGGAGGAAGGTGAGGTTCATCGGTCCGTCCTCGACCCTCAGGTTTCACCACAACACCGCACCAATGCACTCTCATTGTTCAGTTCAATTCAGTTTCATTTATAAAGCCCATTATCACAGATTACAGTTTGCCTCAGAGGGCTTTACAGCAGGCACCATCCCTCTGACGTCGGACCCTCACAGAGACAGAGGAGAACTCCCCACAAAAAACAGAAACCTCAGGAAGAGCAGCTGAGGAGGGATCCCTCTTAAATCGTTTTTATAGTTAGGGCTGACTTAGACTTTCCTCTGAGCCAGCCCTAACTCTAATATTTAAGAAAGAGGAAAGTCTGAGCCGGCCCTAACTCTAATATTTAACAAAGAGGAAAGTCTGAGCCAGCCCTAACTCTAATATTTAAGAAAGAGGAAAGTCTGAGCCAGCCCTAACTCTAATATTTAACAAAGAGGAAATACTTAAGGTCTTCAGTAGATGGTTTCTGCCTCTGGGACTGAAACTGGAAGATGGTTCCACATATGAGGAGACCAACAGCTGAAGGCTCTGACTCCTGGTCTCCTTTCGAAGAATTTAGAAACCGTGAGTAACACTGTTATTAGAGCGCAGTGCTCTGGTAGGAGCAGTCATCAACACCATCATTGTTCACCCGCTGTGACAGTGAACGTTCTCGGTGTGTTATCAGCTGTTTGTGTGGGGTTTTTTTTAACTTTTTATTTATTTATGTTGTGAGCTTTTTATGTTATCAGCTGTTTGTGTTGTAGTTTCTCTGCAGGACATCAACATGAGGAAGGCCTTCAGGAGCAGCACCATCCAGGACCAGCAGGTGGTGTCACGGAGCTCCATCCTCAATCCCGTCCTGGAGATGTACCAACGCTGCGACAAGCCGCCGCCCCTCAACATCCTCACGCCCTACAGGTCAGTCTAAGCCCCGCCCTCAGCAGACGCTGTGTTTTAGCTCAGTGACCAATCAGCTCACTCAGGCCAACAGGAAGTGATGTCAGACTGTGTTTCTGTGCGAAGGGACGATAAGAAGGATGGACTGAAGTTCTACACAGACCCGTCCTACTTCTTCAGCCTGTGGAGGGAAAAGATGCTGCAGGCCACCGAGAACAAACGCAAAGAGAAGAAACGACAGAAGGTACGTCCATCACACATCCGTCCTCCCGTCTCTCTGTCTGTGTGCAGCATTGTGACCTGCAGCCTGGTCTCTGTGGTCTGTGCAGGAGCAGAAGCATGTGGAGGAGTCTTCAGGTCGGGAGGTGAAGAAGGTGAGCGTCTGTGTCCGTCTGTCTCCGTCTGTCTCCGTCCTTCTCCGTCTCTCTGGTTCCTTCTTTGTGGGTTTTTGTTAAACTTGGATCCTTCCTCCTGTGAAGGTCCGGAAAGCTCGGAACCGCCGACAGGAGTGGAACCTGATGGCGTACGACAAGGAGCTCCGTCCAGACGCTCGAGTGACGCCGTCACCTTACCACACCTCCGACGGCTCCATGTCACCTGACAGGTAAACACACCTGAGACACTGTGACAGGTGTCCTCAGTGACCAGCACCCACAGAAATGACTCAGCGGCTTCAGAACGGCGTAAAAACAAACAACCATGAAAGAAAACTTTATCAACACGTGTCTACATGTTTTCAGCCACATGACGAAAACTTAAACCAGTCATATATCGTCAACAGATTTTTACAAACTCTCAAATATAGAGAAAACAGACACCATGTCCTCCTGAAAAATCACCGAAAAATCACTGAAAAATCACAGAAAAAGACGAAAAAATTAAAATATTTAAAGGAAAGACGCCTCCAGATATGTGGGTTTGGGATGTGTTTTTCTTTAAAAATCAGCGGTAACATAAATACAAAACCATTTAAAGTTTTCCCGCCCTGCCTGCCAGGTCAACAGCGGCAGAGGACCCCTCCTTCCCCTCTGGTACTCACCACCATGACGCCCAGGGGCATGATGGGAAGGATCACATCACAGTGACCACAGGAAGTGGTCAGACTCAGTCATTGGACCGCGCGCTAAGACCGGCTTCTTCTGCAGGCACCACGGCAACCGCCCGCCAACACTCACTGGGCCGCAACCAGACGCATCATCACCACCAGCCGCCACTCACCGGCTCGGCCAATCAGAGCGGAGCACGGACTAACACTGCCAACGAGGCCAAGTACACACACACACACACACACACACACACACACACACACACACACACACACTGAATACACACACACACAGACACACATAAACAGTGTTAGCGGTCGTTTGAACTTGACCTCCGTCTCTCTGCAGTGACCATCAGATTCCTCCGGCCCCTCCACCGCCCCCCCCTCTCATGCCATCAGCGGGACAGTTGGCATTCTCCAACAGCTCTGCCCACACGGCTGCCATGGCAACACCGCTGCACCCAGCAGCAGCTGCCGGTAACCAAGGTAATGGACATGTTTGTTTACATGTTTGTTGTTGTTTGTGCAGCAGCTGACTGAAGTCTCCTCCTCCAGGTGGTGCTGCTGTCCTCTCACGTCCCTACAGCCCCTCCCCTCCACCACCTCCCCCTGCCAACTACGTCCCCTCCCCCTCTCGACCCGGAGGCCAGGCCCCGCCCTCAACCACCGCACCCCTGCTGCCCCCGGTGATGGACGGGAGGAAGCTGTCAGGTGGACCCAACGTTCCCATGAACGACGCCCGGAGCGACTTGCTGGCCGCCATACGCAGAGGTCAGCTGATATACTGTAAACACACAGACCCCACAGCACCAGCCCCACAGAGCCAGCCCCACAGAGCCAGCCCCACAGAGCCAGCCCCACAGAGCCAGCCCCACAGAGCCACCCCCACAGGGCCAGCTCCACAGACCCAGCCCCACACAACCAGCCCCACAGAACCAGCCCCACAGAGCCAGCCCCACAGAGCCAGCTCCACAGAGCCAGCCCCACAGAGCCAGCTCCACAGACACAGCCCCACAGAACCAGCCCCACAGAACCAGCCCCACAGAGCCAGCCCCACAGAACCAGCCCCACAGAGCCAGCCCCACAGAGCCAGCTCCACAGACCCAGCCCCACAGAGCCAGCTCCACAGAGCCAGCCCCACAGAGCCAGCCCCACAGACCCAGCCCCACAGAGCCAGCCCCACAGAGCCAGCCCCACAGAGCCAGCTCCACAGAGCCAGCCCCACAGAGCCAGCTCCACAGACCCAGCCCCACAGAACCAGCCCCACAGAACCAGCCCCACAGAGCCAGCCCCACAGAGCCAGCCCCACAGACCCAGCCCCACAGAGCCAGCTCCACAGAGCCAGCCCCACAGAGCCAGCTCCACAGAGCCAGCCCCATCGTGTCAGTCCCACAGAGCCAGCCCCACAGAGCCAGCCCCACAGAGCCAGCCCCACAGAGCCAGCCCCACAGAGCCAGCCCCATAGTGTCAGTCCCACAGAGCCAGCTCCACAGAGCCAGCCCCACAGAGCCAGCCCCACAGAGCCAGCCCCACAGAGCCAGCCCCACAGAACCAGCCCCACAGAGCCAGCCCCACAGAGCCAGCCCCACAGAGCCAGCCCCATAGTGTCAGTCCCACAGAGCCAGCCCCACAGAGCCAGCCCCACAGAACCAGCCCCACAGAGCCAGCCCCACAGAACCAGCCCCACAGAGCCAGCCCCACAGAACCAGCCCCACAGACCCAGCCCCACAGACCCAGCCCCACAGAACCAGCCCCATAGTGTCAGTCCCACAGAGCCAGCCCCACAGAGCCCGCTCTAAACTTGGGTATCCGGTGGCTCAGTGGATAAAGCAGGCACCACATGTATGAAGGCAGTGTCCTTGCTGCAGTGGCTGCAGGTTTGATTCCAGCTCACCGCCCTTTGCTGCATGTCCCTGTCTCTCCCCCTTTCACACTATCAGTCTTCTGTCCTATCTAATAAAGGATTTTTTTTTTTAATTATCTTAAAAAAAAAGAAGAACCAGCCCTGCAGAGCCAACCCCAGAGAGCCAGCCCTAGGAGAGGGCTGTTGGGTTCAAAGTGAGCTCTAGTAGTCTGATCTGTGTTTGGGGTTCTGCTTTCTTCTGGTCTGCAGGGATCCAGCTCAGGAAGGTTCAGGAGCAGCGTGAGCAGGAGGAGGCAAAGAAACGAGAGCCCACAGGAAATGATGTTGCCACCATCCTGTCGCGACGCATCGCTGTGGAGTACAGTGAATCAGAGGAGGAGTCTGAGCCCGAGGACCAGGAGTGGTCCGACTGACGAGGAGGTCTGCAGCACCTCCAGACGGACCACAGACCACAACCTGACACATGAACTAGGTCTCTGAGGGACCAGAGGAACCAGAGAAACCGGATGTTGAGACAAAACTGCTGAAAATGTTTCCTATTATTATCACGAATAAATGTTGTGAGTTTTCTGTTAGTTTTTATAAAGTTCGACCTGCTGGAGGCGGAGCCTGATCTCAAACAGTGACCTCAGCTGGATGAGAGGAAGCGCCAGAAAGTCCGGACGCAAGTGCCAGGGGCGTGTCTAGGATCTGAGGTCATTGGGGGCTCAGCCCAGACATCTGTGGGGAAAAAAATAGCTGATTTTTAAAGTTGTTTTTTTCTTTAATTTTTTGGGGGATTTAAAAAAAAGGCGAATTGATTGATTTTCGCAGCAATAATTTTTTTGCTGTAAAAAAAATTGCCAATTTTTTTTACTGTCAACAATTTTGACCTTTTTTTTTTTAATTGCTGATTTATTTATTTATTTTGTACTTTTGGTGGTTTTTAAAGAAAACTTGCCCTCCAAACCAAAATACAAATCACCAGTATGACACCATTTTTCAGGGCCAGAAACTGCACAAACAGAAATGATCTTTGGATTGTCAGATATCCGGTGGTCCGTGAACACATCATGTTGGCAGGCTGATTTAACTCTTTCCTGGTTGTTTTCCCTCTTCCTCGTTAAAAAGTTTTGGATGAGACGTCCTGTTTTGATTTGATGTGATGAACTGATGATGATTATGATGACAGATGTTTCTGTTTCCTGAGTTTTTCATATTCGAATGATCTGATTGGCTCGTTTATTGTAAATATTTTTGTTGACAGTATTTCGAACTGTGACGTGTTTCTTCTTCATATGCTCCTTATTTCGTACAATTCATTGGTTTCTATGGTAACCAGAGAAGAGCTTGTTTTATATTTTCTTACTTTGTGAATCTTAATGGTCATTTGTTTTTGATTCGGCGTCCCACGATGCTCTCCGTGTGACATCACGTGTGGTAGTTGTGCAGCATTTTGCCGTGTGAAGTCATGACATCATAGCTCATGTAAATGTAAACAGGAAGTTGTCAGCTGATGACATCATCCAGTAAGGAAAAAACTGCGATCCATTTCTGTGATGTCATCGTCACCGCTGATGATACTACTTCCTGACCCTCAGCCCCTGTGATTGGTTGTATGGATATATTGATTTATTGATTTATTGATCTGTGCTGTGACTCTGCATGTCGGTGGAAACATAAACAGTTATCAGTAAAACTTTATTGTCCGTTTCTCAGTGATGCTGACGGGGTTACCGTGGTAATGTCACACTTCCTGTTTGATTCTTCAGTTCAGAAAAAAATTAAACTTCAGTAAAACTGTATCTTCAGCGCTCGGTGCTCGTGTTTGTTCTTTGTAGTGGGGTGTCAGCCAATCAGCAGCTACATGTTTATAAATAACTATATTGCTGCTGATTGGCTGACACCTCAGACACGCCCACCAAATGGCAGAAAACAAACCTCTAAACCACGCCCCCAGGAAGTGCGCCATCCATACTTTATCAGTCTCTTCTTCATCCACCCATACTTCACTACATCAATACTTTATCTATCCATACTTTATCCATCCATAGGACAGAGCAGCAGGACAGAGCAGCAGGACAGAGCAGCAGGACAGAGGGGACAACTATCAGAAGCAGCAGTGTGAGCTCGCTGCGACTTGCCGATTATCTGTATAAATATAATTGTTCTGAAGTTCGACCTGCTGGAGGCAGGTGTCATTATTATTGTTACTGTTATCATTAATATTATTAGTATTGCTCCGATCTGACCCGTTGGGTGTTTCTGTCGCTTTGCTCTGTTTTCTCTCTCGTAACGCTGTCTGACCGTCTGCTGGACTCCGCCCTGCCCTGCTCTGATTGGACGGCTGAGCTCAGCTGTTTACATGACACAGCAATAATGAATTAATTTGTTCATTCCTTCATTATAAAAGGAGAAACTCAAACAGTCGTTATGTCTCCCAATGAGCAACGTTTGTCTCTAAAATGTTCTGAGAATGTTACAATGTAACCAATGCAATGTTTTGGTAACGTTTTGACCAGCAAGTTTTCTTTAAGTTCCCGAAACGTTCTTCTTAAAGTTCAGCTAACGTTCTCCATAAATAATCAAAAAATGATAAAAAGTTCTTTTCTTGTTTACACATCACATTACATTTTCATTAAAAACATGTTGTATAATCTCAGTTTTCAGTAACATGTTGAATGTTGCTTTGAGAACGTTCTTCCTTTGTTCTCTGATCTTTCACCTCTCAGCGTCACCAAAACATCCTCAGAGAGTCGCAGCTCAAACGTTACATCTGCGTCAGCATTCAACCTCACAGCAACATTATCTGAAGTGAGAAACATCCTTAAAACGTTCTTTCAGTGTTAGATTAAAATGTTTTCTTCAAGACAATATTGCAACCTGTAGGGAACGTTCCCTGCTCGCTGGGACAAACTTCAGTCCGGAAAGATTTCAGCTCTGAGAAATGTTCCCGAAGTTTTAAAATGTTTTGATGTGAGCTGTGACATCTCTCTGTGTCTGTCTTTGACCTGCATGTGTGAAAAATGACGTAGAAATAAATATAAATGTTTTAAATGTTTAAAAAGTTTGGACATTGTTTTAAATGTTGTCGTGTGTCACATGATCCCGTGTGTCAGCTGTCCCTCCAGTTTTTTTCCACAAGATTCTTCTTCACTGATTTCTTTGTTCGCAGTTAAAAAATAACGAGTGATGACCTGAAAGCGCCGCCTGTGCTCCTGAAAGCAGGTCACGTGACAGCGGGTCACGTGACAGCGGGTGACAGCGGGTCACGTGACAGCGGGTCATGTGACGAGTTCTCAGTCAGAGCAGTGGAACCTGCACAAGGTTCTGGTGTTCTTTGTGTTGGACACAAAACAAACTGAGCTTCTTCTGTAGTTTTTGGGCACTGTGACTCGATGACATAAGCACCCCCTGCTCTCTAATCTGATCCGAGGTCAGTGTGTTCAGGCGTGATATCATCGGAGTCATGTCATCAGAGTCTGTCACATTCGAACTCGGGGCGGGTCTCAGAAGGGCGGGGCATATCGATGTAGAACACTTCCTTGTTGGCGGGCGGCGGCGTGCTGGGCGGGCTCTCAGGGGCGGGGTCAGGCTGGGGGCCGGGCGAGTACTTCTTCTCTGCACGGGTGGGAGGGACTTTGGGGCGGGCTTCGGCCTTGGGCTTGAAACGCTTGAGCTTGACGGAGTCCTTGGTGTCGCGTGTGCACGGCAGCAGCACCGCCACGTCTTTGCGGAACTTGGAGCTGAGGCCAAAGTAGATGAGCGGGTTGTAGAAGCTGGCGGATTTGGCGAAGAGCCGCGTGAAGATGCTGGTGAGGTTGGGCACGTGGAATCCGCAGGCGGACCACATGGACACCACGGCGTACGGCGACCACGCCAAGATGAAGGCCGTGCAGATCACGATGGAGACCTGTAAGGGAGCAGTGGTTACTGATGACGTCATCACTGATGACATCATCACTGATGACGAACACTCACGATGGTGACGTCCCGCTCCATCTTCCTCTGGCGGTCGGTGAGGTCGCCCTCGGCGGACAGGGCGTTCCCTCGCTTCACCGTCTTGATGATGGACACGTAGCAGAAGAGCATGACGAGCACGGGCACGAAGAAGCAGAAGACGAAGATGCAGATGATGTAGGACCTGTAGGCGCCTGAGTAGCTCGCTTTGGCCCAGTCGATCTCACACGTCCCGTACCCTCGGTCTGCAGGCAGGGGTCAGAGGTCACAGGTCACAGGTCTGCTCCGCAGTGTGTGGCGGAGATAAATGCTGTCATTTGGCTGATTTTTACTTTCGTCTATCGGTTTAGAAGACATGTCTTCTTGAAGAATTTTAAAAGAAAAAACAAAAAAGCAAAACATTTTAGGGAAAAAAAATTTACAGAAAAAGTTTATCGCCAAAATCTTTTTTTAAAAATATCTAATTAAAAAAATGTTCAAAAAGTTTTAAGGACAAAAATTATCAAAACATTTTAAAAATCACCAAAAATTTAAGTTTTAAGGAAAAGCAACACAACACGTTAAATAATTTTACAGAAAGACAAACTCAACATTTTTTTTAACAAAAAACTTTTAAAGGAAAATAATCACCAAAACTGTTTCAAGAAGAAAAACATTTTTTTTCTGAAGAGTAAAAAATCAACTAAAAAATTAAAGGAAAAAAACAATTATTTCCAAACCTGCAGGCTTAGAAGGTGTGTGTGTATGTGTGTGTGTGTGTATGTGTGTGTGTGCGTGTGCGTGCGTGTGTGTGTGTGTGTGTGTGCGTGTGTGTGCGTGTGTGTGTGTGTGCGTGTGTGTGCGTGTGCGTGTGCGTGTGCGTGTGCGTGTGCCTGTGCATGTGTGTGTGTGTGTGTCTCTTACCCTTGTAGCTGCCCCAGCCCAGCAGCGGTGCAGCAGACCAGAATCCGGCTGTGATCCAGATGAGCAGCAGACAGACGGAGATGCTCGTCCTGCTGATGTGACGCGCTGAAACACAACAAACACTTACAGGTTACACACCAGATACACACTCACCAACACACTTGTCTGTGTGTGTGTGTGTGGCGGAGGAGCTGCAGATAAGGTGGAGGTGTGACCTCTGACCTCTGCTGGGATGGCAGCCTTTGATGTAGCGGGTGATACTGATTACTGTCAGCGTGTTGATGCTGCTGAGACCAAAGACCAGCGTGAAGAACCCGTCCACCTGCACAAGACACATGGACAGGTGTGGACAGGTAATAAGTGGGGGCAGGTGAGAAGGGGTGACAAGTGAGGACAGGTGACGACAGGTAAGTCTCAGGTGTGTCCTGGGTGTGTCAAGTGAGTCTCAGGTGTGTCAGGTGAGTCTTAAGTGAGTCTCAGGTGTGTTAGGTATGTTTAAGGTGTGTCAGGTGAGTCTTAAGTGTGTCTCAGGTGTGTCAGGTGTGTCAGGTATGTTTCAGGTGTGTCAGGTGTGTCAAGTGTGTGTCAGGTGAGTCTTAAGTGAGTCTCAGGTGTGTCAGGTATGTTTCAGGTGTGTCAGGTGTGTCAAGTGTGTGTCAGGTGAGTCTTAAGTGAGTCTCAGTTGTGGTTCAGGAGTATGTTTCAGGTGTGTCAGGTGTGTCAAGTGTGTGTCAGGTGAGTCTTAAGTGAGTTTCAGGTGACTCAGGTGACTCTCAGGTGTGTCAGGTGTGTCTCAGGTAAGTCTCAAGTGAGTCTCAGGTGGCTCAGGTGACTCAGGTGACTCTCAGGTGTGTCAGGTGTGTTTCAGATAAGTCTCAGCTGAGTCTTAAGTGAGTCTCAGGTGTGTCAGGTGAGTCTTAAGTGAGTCTCAGGTGTGTCAGGTGTGTCAAGTGTGTCTCAGGTGAGTCTTAAGTGAGTCTCAGGTGTGTCAGGTGTGTCAAGTGTGTCTCAGGTGAGTCTTAAGTTAGTCTCAGGTGTGGCAGGTGAGTTTCAGGTGTCTCAGGTGACTCTCAGGTGTGTCAGGTGTGTCTTAGGTGAGTCTCAAGTGTGTCTCAGGTAAGTTTCAAGTGAGTCTCAGGTGGCTCAGGTGAGTCTTAAGTGAGTCTCAGGAGTGTCAGGTGTGTCAAGTGTGTCTCAGGTGAGTCTTAAGTTAGTCTCAGGTGTGGCAGGTGAGTTTCAGGTGGCTCAGGTGACTCTCAGGTGTGTCAGGTGTGTCTCAGGTAAGTCTCAGCTGAGTCTCAGGTGTGTCTCAAGTGTACCTGGCAGGTCCAGATGGAGGAGATGAGGTAATCAGTGTCCTGAAAGACATTGAAGATCTCAATGATCCCTCTGGAGTATCCGAACACGGAGATGCTGGCGTCGGAGACAGCGAGGTTAAAGGTCAGGTAGTCTGTGGGCTGAAGGACAGCTCGCTGTCTGCAGAGGACGAAGAGGACGATGCTGTTTCCAAACCAGGACAACCACCCTGAATGCACCACAGAGACACACTGTCAGTAAACTCGCCACAGAGACACACTGTCCACAGAGACACACTGTCAGTGAACGCGCCACAGAGACACACTGTCCACAGAGACACACTGTCAGTGAACGTGCCACAGAGACACACTGTCCACAGAGACACACTCTCAGTGAACACACCACAGAGACACACTGTCCACAGAGATGCACTGTCCACAGAGACACACTGTCAGTGAAAACACCACAGAGACACACTGTCCACAGAGATGTACTGTCCACAGAGATGCATTGTCCACAGAGACACACTGTCAGTGAACACACCACAGAGACACACTGTCCACAGAGATGCACTGTCCACAAAGACACACTCTCAGTGAACACACCACAAAGACATACGGTCCACAGAGACACACTGTCCACAGAGACACACTGTCAGTGAACACACCAAAGAGACACACTGTCCACAGAGACACACTGTCCACAGAGACATACTGTCCACAGAGACGCACTGTCAGCAAAGGCACCACAGAGACACACTGTCCACAGAGATGCACTATCCACAGAGACATACTGTCCACAGAGACACACTGTCCACAGAGACACACTGTCAGTGAACGCACCACAGAGACACACTCTCAGTGAACACACCACAGAGACACACTGTCCACAGAGATGCACTGTCCACAGAGACACACTGTCAGTGAACACACCACAGAGACACACTGTTCACAGAGACACACTGTCCACAGAGACACACTGTTCACAGAGACACACTGGTATATAAGGTGTGTATATACACACACACACACACACATATATATATATATATATATATACAGTGCTTACCCAGCAGCAGCAGGTAGACTCCTATGATGGTCTCTCCCTGGTCGGACAGAGGGGGGTCCCGCCCCCCCCCCAGCAGCAGACTGTTGTTCCTCCAGGGGGGGGCGAGGCCTGCGGAGCTGCTGAATGATGAGGACGACATGTTGCCACGGTGACGATCAGCTGCTCTCTGACAGGAAGTCTAATCTCAGGTAAATATAGACACCTGATCCTGGTTCAGCAGCAGGGGGGCTGGCTCCAGACCAGCACACTGCAGCTCTCTGATTGGCTGATTAATGGCTGATGTCACAGACACTGTCTGACTGTTAACCTGCAGCTGTGAGGACGTTTACTCCTGTTTACTCCACCGTTACTACACACTATACACATACTTTATACTGTATGCATGTATGTATGTATGTACGTTTACTCCTGTTTATTACACTGTTACTACATACTATACTCATACTTTATACTGTATGCATGTATGTATTTATGTATGCATGTATGTATGTTTACTTCTGTTTACTCCACTGTTACTCCACCGTTAAAACATACTATAGTCATACTTTATACTGTATGCATGTATGTATATATGTACATTTATTCCTGTTTGCTCCACTGTTACTACATAATGTACACATACTTTATACTGTATGCATGTACGTTTACTCCTGTTTACTCCACCATTACTCTGTACAATTACTGTAATATACTATAGACATACTTTATACTGTATGCATGCATGAATGTGTGTGTGTGTGTGTGTGTGTGTGTGTTGATGTATTCTTCATCTTCTTCTTCTTGTCTCCACGTGTGTGTAGTTTTCCGGGCTGTAGTCCAGATGACCATATAAGGAGCGGCAGCGCCATAAAAGGAAACGTGCTGCTTTATATGGAGAAAAGTAGTTCCTTCATGTCCTAAAGAACACGTCGCCTTCTCGTATCACTACGCACCAACTGCCATATCCTCACATGTTTATTGTCACATGTCATGTAGAACACACGGATATAACATGTCTGATAACATGTGTGACGTTTTAATAAAGCAGTGTGATTGTAGCGCGGACAGTGTGTGGCACTATGTCCTCCAGCGGAGGGATGTGTTTGGGTGCAGTGAGGTGATGTCCTTATGTGGAGCGGAGTGATTCAGGGGGCCGGACCGGATCACTGTTCAAAAACAGAACTTTTAAACTTTATTAACTGATTCTCGTCAAACTGCAGCAGGTTTACCACACATACTGGTTTCTCTGGTTTCCTCCGGTGTTCTCCGACTGATCGGCCCAGACTCCCCGTCCTCCCCGGACTCTGATGGACGGACCGCCGCTGTACTTGTTGCTAAACAACCGCTAACTGATGCTAACTGCTGCTGCCCGGAGCTGCTAGTTGTTAGCCGCGCGGCTAGCGGCGCTGTTAGCTGCCTCTTCCCGGAACGAGAGCTCCGGGCCTCGGGGAGGGTCTTTGCCTCTGCACGCACCAAGAGCTCCGAGCAGGGTCTGTGTTGACTCTGCCGGGAGGAGGGGCAGGTTTGGGGCCCGGGGCGGGGGACCCAGCGGGGGATGCTGGCGGGTAGCGGCGCTGGAATGAGCTCCAGAACCGGAGCAGGGAGAGCGGGGAACGGGACCGGGATCAGGATCAGCGCCGACAGCGGTGGAGAGCGCTGTGAGCAGCGGGAGTTCAGCACCGAGGTGGTCTGCAGCGGGTCGGAGCAGGACTCGGATTCCGGGGACGATGAGGGGTCAGGGGGGGACCGGAGGGGCGTGAAGCGGGAGAGGAGCGATCGGGAGGTCGGCCACCAGTCCGCCACCGCCGGAGGCCTGAGCGGGGGGTACGGCGGGGTCAGCCCCGGGGTACCGGGGGTCAAACCCGGCAAGAAGACCCGCGGCAGGGTCAAGATCAAGATGGAGTTCATTGACAACAAACTGAGGAGGTATACTACCTTCAGCAAGAGGAAGACTGGCATCATGAAGAAGGTCAGTCACAGGTCAGAGGTCACGGCTGGGTTCACTCAGAGGTCACAGGTCATCACTCTGAGGTCAGGGGTCACAGCAGGGGTCACAGGTCATCACACAAAGAACAGAGGTGGTCATCACTCAGAGATCAAAGTCACTTAGACATCAGAGAGGCATCACTCAGAGGTCACAGGTCACTCAGAGGTCACAGGTCACTCAGGGGTCACAGGTCATCACTCAGAGGTCACAGGTCACTCAGAGGTCACAGGGTCATCACTCAGCGGTCACAGGGTCATCACTCAGAGGTCACAGGTCACTCAGAGGTCACAGGGTCATCACTCAGAGGTCACAGGTCACTCAGAGGTCACAGGGTCATCACTCAGAGGTCACAGGTCACTCAGAGGTCACACGGTCATCACACAGAGGTCACAGGTCACTCAGAGGTCACAGGGTTATCACTCAGAGGTCACAGGTCACTCAGAGGTCACAGGGTCATCACTCAGAGGTCACAGGGTCATCACTCAGAGGTCACAGGGTCATCACTCAGGTCACAGGTCACTCAGAGGTCACACGGTCATCACACAGAGGTCACAGGTCACTCAGAGGTCACAGGGTCATCACTCAGAGGTCACAGGGTCATCACTCAGAGGTCACAGGTCACTCAGAGGTCACAGGGTCATCACTCAGAGGTCACAGGGTCATCACTCAGAGGTCACAGGGTCATCACTCAGAGGTCACAGGTCACTCAGAGGTCACAGGGTCATCACTCAGAGGTCACAGAGTCATCACTCAGAGGTCACAGGTCACTCAGAGGTCACAGGGTCATCACTCAGAGGTCACAGGTCACTCAGAGGTCACAGGGTCATCACTCAGAGGTCACAGGTCACTCAGAGGTCACAGGGTCATCACTCAGAGGTCACAGGGTCATCACTCAGAGGTCACAGGTCACTCAGAGGTTTACCTGCTCAAGTGTCAAACATGAAACTGTCACCTGTCCCTCACTGTGGACATCTGTCTCTCTGCCCCCTGTGTCCTCTGGTCCTGCTTCCTGTCCATACGTGCATTTTCGCTTCATTATTATTATTCATTATTATTCATTATTCATTATTATAATTTTTATATTCAGTTTCTTTTTTATGCAGTTTTATTATTTCGGAGTGAGTTGAAATGAAATTGGGCTTTGTGTTCACTGTAGTGTGTAGTTGGAATGACAGTAAAGCCCATCTAAGTCCTGTGTCCTGTGTCCCCTGTCCTGTCCTGTCCCCTGTAATGTCCTGCAGGCGTATGAGCTATCCACGCTGACGGGGACGCAGGTCCTGCTGCTGGTTGCCAGTGAGACGGGTCACGTGTATACGTTTGCCACCAGGAAGCTGCAGCCGATGATCACGTCTGAGACGGGCAAAGCTCTGATCCAGACCTGCCTGAACTCGCCAGACTCGCCGCCGCGCTCCGACCCGTCCTCCGACCAGAGGATGAGCGCCACGGGCTTTGAGGAGACTGACCTCACCTACCAGGTGTCCGAGGCTGACGGCTGCTCTGAGGGCGCCAAGGTGATGTTCTCAATATCCCTCAATATTCTGACGTAGAACCCACCGTCAGAACCGCCAACCACAGGGTCTGACCTTTGGAGGTCCAGCACGGGGGTTTCGTCCTTCACGTTCCGCTGTTAGAACGGCCTTTCTTAAAAAAATGTATTTAGCCTTTATTTCACCAGGTCGGTCCCGTTGGGACAGCAGCCTAAGAAATGTAGAAGTTACAACAATTAAAGACAAACACCAACTCACACAACAAAACAAATAAGAGACAAACTGGTTAAAAGCAACAGGATTCAGACTCAGGATTTACATTGAATCAAGAACAGGTGCCATATGTAGCTGTTTCAGTGTTTCTCACAGGGTTTTGAAAAGTTCTTTGGGTGATGAGTTCCTTTAAATTCAACACGTTTTGCAGTAAGTTCCAGGCAGCAGGTGCAGAGTGCTTAAAAGAGTGCTTACCGAATTCAGAACGGACTTTGGGCATGTTTATTAAGTACAAATCATTGGAACGTAAACAGTAATTGCTATGAGTTTTTGAAATGTAATCACATAAGTAGAGGGGGAGAAGGCCTAAAATTGCTTAATGAATAAAAGTGTACCAATGTGTAAGGCGGCGGCCACCAAACAGGGCCGCTCAACTCGAACATATAAGGTGCGGTGGTCAGTGAGGGCTCTACAGCCCGGGATGATCCTTAAGGCACCGTGATACACAGAATCCAGAGATCGCAGACAATTCACGGGGGCGTTCATGTATAAAAGATCGTCATAATCAACTACAGGGAGGAAGGTGGCAGCAACCAACTTCTTTTCTGGCTGCAGAAGAAAGACTTAAAAAGAAAAGAATCCCAGTTTAAACCCTAACCTTTTTTACCAGGTTTTCTACACGTGATTTAAAAGAAAGTACTTTTTAATTACTTTCCCGCAATTAGAAAAAATGATCAGTTTAGTTTTGGCAGCATTTAAAACAAGTCTTAGTTCAATGAGCTGACGTTCCACAAGGTTGAAAGTGATCTGTAAATTGCCAAGGGCCTCGACAAGAGTGGAGCCACAGCAATAAATGACTATATCATCAACATAAAAATGAGGTTTGGCATTAGGAACATTTCTGCCCAATGCGTCCACATAAACACTGAACAGAATTGGGCCCAGAACTGAGCCCTGGGGCACGCCAGAAGAAACATTCAACAATGTTGATGAGCGCCTTCAAAATGAACATATTGCTTTCTGTCAGACAGATAATTATCAAACCAGGTAATGGCCTGCTCAGATAAATCAATATCAAGCAGTCGTTGCTTCAAGATGGAGTGGTCCACTGAAAGGTCAACAAAGAGGGCTGTACACATTTTTTTTGTGAACGAGCAAGTCTATTACATCATTGGTGGATTTGATGGAGGCTGTGGTAGTGCCGTGTTTCCTGAAGCCAGATTGATTTGGAGAGAGAATATTGTTAGTATGGAGGAAATCCTTCAACTGATCATTAACTAGACCCTCGAGGACCTTTGACAAAATGGACAACTTGGAGATGCAGGTTCTGTTCTTTCAGAGGGTTCCACTGTTAGAACGTCCTTCAGGAGGTTCCACTGTTAGAACGTCCTTCAGGAGGTTCCACTGTTAGAACGTCCTTCAGGAGGTTCCACTGTTAGAACGTCCTCCAGGTGGTTCCACTGTTGATTGCAGGTTCTGTTCTTTCAGGTTTGAACCTACCTGTTTGACTGTTGGTTCCGTCTATTCCTGCAGGACGGGATCAAACCGGCGTTCTCTGTGTCTGCCTTGCCTGGTGCCGCACAGGCCACGCCCCTGTCCTCGTCCTCAGGGTCCCTGCAGAGCTCCACCTCTTCCTGGCAGCCGCCGTCCTCCACCAATGGAACGGTTCTGAAGACATCGGCCGGTGTCGTGCTTCCTGGAGGCTTCACCTTGATGTCAGGTAGGAGGCGGAGCTTCAGTCCAACAGAAAACATGCTCCCTCACACCTGAGCTTCCTGCCTCTCTGCTCACCTGCCCACTTTTTCTCACCTGTCTGTGGCCCCACCTCCTCCTCTTATGAACTCACCTGTCTGTGGCCCCGCCCCCTCACGTGTCTACAGGTGCATCTCTGGCCCCTGGCACTCACACCATCCCCCTCAGCCAGCTGCAGGGCCAGCCTCTGGCCATCCAGGGCCCCGGGGCCACGAGCCCCGCCGCCACTGCCACACTGAGAGCTCCGCCCACACCACCCACCACACTGCTCCGCCTCCCCGCCACCGTTTCACTGTCAGGTGAGGCCACGCCCCCGAGTGTGTGCACTGAGCCGTCCAATCAGGACCGAGCTGGAAGTTTAACACCATGAGAACATGAAGGAACAATACTAATCAATACTGATTATTATTGACTGACTGATTGATTGATTGATTGATTGATTGGTTGATGACAGCTCACCTGTGTGTTTCTCAGGGGGTGGAGTCTCTCAGCAGCTACAGACCATCCAGGTTCAGCCCAGCAGTCAGACCTCCACCAATCAGAGCAGCTCTGACATCAACAGCCCCGCCCCCTCCACAGGTAACAACGTAACCCCGCCCCCTCTACTGATAACTTAAACCCGCCCCCTCCACAGGTAACAACCTGACCCCGCCCCTTAATGAAGCAGTGAATCCATGAGTAAATAAAGAAATAAATGAGTGAATGAGTTCCAGCTCTTTGGTGGCGTTGCAGACAGTTGTTGGCACAGTTCGGCGGTGGCGTGTTTCCATGCTAACGCCGTCATGCTGACACGTTCTCTGTGTTGGTTCGGCGTAGTTGTACCTGGTGCAGAAATACTCGGATACTGAAGTGTAAAAATACTCTTACAGCTAAAAGTAATGCATTCAGAATAGTACTCAAGTAAAGTAGAACGGTTTTCGCATCAACATGTACTGAAGTAGTACCAGCAGTACATGCAGAATCAGCAATACTTGCAGTTCCAGCAGTACTTGCTGTACCAGCAGTACCTGCAGTTCCAGCAGTACCAGCAGTACTTGAAGTACTGGATGTACTGTAACTGTGTAATGATGTAAAGTGAAGGTGCCTCTTTGCTGCTGAGGGAAAACATCACAGATTTTTAGATATTTTAATGCTTTGTATCAAAAATCTGAGTCTGTAAAGTAACTAGTAACTAAAGTAATCAGTTAAATGTAAAAAGTACAATGTTTGCCTTCAAAGTACTGTGGAGTGAAAATATAAAGTACCAGAAAATACAAATACTCAAGTAAAGTACCAGAATGTCAGACAGGAACTTGACCACAGTACTGAAGTATAAGTACGTAGTTACTTCCATCAGTGGTAATCTGAGCAGCGTGTGGCTCTTTTCTGTGGTTCACGTGTTCACACGGCTCGGCCTGAGCAGAGAAACATTAAATGAACACGCCAATGACACGCTAAGATCACAACATCAGCGTTTTCAACTAATGAGCTGCTTTAATCAAGTCCTTCAAATGAACTGTCTGTCCCTCTGTCTATGTCTCTCTGTCTCTCCCTCTGTCTCTCCGTTTGTCCCTCTCTGTCCCTGTCTCCTGTGTCTCTGCAGCCAGTCTCTCTGCCTCTATCGTGTCCTCGTCCTCGTCCTCGTCAGTGGCAGGTCACATGATGTACCCCGGCGGTCACACGGTGATGTACGCAGCTCCGACGCCCTCGCTGGGCGACGGCAGCCTCACCGTCCTCAACACCTTCCCCTCAACAGGCCACGCCCAGTCACATGACCCAGGTGCCGTCCTGCCGCCGCCGTTTTTACACCAACGCACGGTCACTACGGCTGTTACACAACAACAATACCGATGACGATGATTATTATTGTTACTTTAATTGTTTCTGTTGTTTTTATTGACGTCGTCGTTCCATGTCGTCCTTTTACTTCTCCTTCAGGAAGTCTCCCACAGGTCTTCCTCACCTCGCTGCCACCTGTCGCCACTCAGATCCCAGTGTCTGCTGTCCAGCTGCACCCGGTACCGCATACTGCACATACTACTACTGCGTAGCTACTACTGCACACATAACTACTGCACAAACTACTACTTCACATACTACTACTGCACAAACTACTACTGCACACATAACTACTGCACAAACTACTACTTCACATACTACTACTGCACAAACTACTACTGCACACATGACTACTGCACAAACTACTACTGCACATACTACTACTACACAAACTACTACTGCACACATGACTACTGCACATACTACTACTGCACACATGACTACTACACAAACTACTACTGCACACATGACTACTGCACAAACTACTACTGCACATACTACTACTACACAAACTACTACTGCACACATGACTACTGCACATACTACTACTGCACACATGACTACTGCACATACTACTACTGCACATACTACTACTGCACACATGACTACTGCACACATGACTACTGCACATACTACTACTGCACACATGACTACTGCACATACTACTACTGCACACATGACTACTGCACATACTACTACTGCACACATGACTACTGCACATACTACTACTGCACATACTACTACTGCACACATGACTACTGCACATACTACTACTGCACACATGACTACTGCACATACTACTACTGCACATACTACTACTGCACAAACTACTACTGCACACATGACTACTGCACATACTACTACTGCACACATGACTACTGCACATACTACTACTGCACACATGACATGACGTGTGTGTTTTGACGTGTGTGGACTTGAGTTTTGATGTGAGTTTTTTAAAAAACGTCCGTTATCTTTATTGTCATTTCTGACTTGTTTGTTAGACATACAGGAATTAAAGTTGCATTTCTCTCCATGCCCACACTGCATTTTGGCGTGTGTTGACGTGTTTTGGCGTGTGTTGACGTGTTTTGGCGTGTTGTGTTTCAGATGGTCATCAGTCAGCAGAGTAGCAGTAACCTGACGGAGCTGCAGGTCGTCAGTCTGGACGTCCACCAATCAAAAGACGACTGACCGTCACATGACTCTGACATCATGAGGATGATGCAGTCAGCTTCCTGTTTACTTTGTTTTCGTCATCATGTAAACAACAACAGCGGGACTCTGCAGCAGCTGATCAACACAGGAAGTGACTCACACTGCTGAGATTTTCACAATAAAGTCCATCTGACTTTTTTGAGAATAAAAGAGAAGAAGAAGTTGATAATCAAAAAAAAACATTTTTTACGACAAATCAGCGAGCCCGGACCTGATGATGTCATCAGCTGTGACATCATTACATTCTCACCTGTGTTGTCTCCTGAATGTATGAAAAATGAGAAGTGCCAAAAACATCTTTAAGGGACCGTCTGCCCAATAACCCATGACATCACTTCCTGTTTCTGCTGTCGAAGCGTTTGAGGACGCTCTGCCGCCTGACGTCATTGAGGACATCAGTAATTGTTAGCCGAAATCAGTCCATCAATAATCAATAACCTGTCAATAAAAACACTTCTGGAGAGGAAATGTGTCCTTCAGTCTCAGGGGACCACCAGGGACAGACTGTCCAACAGACGTCTGTGTCACACTGTCTCTCCAACTAGAGCAAATATGTGAGAATATTTTGGTGGTTTCCTGTGAGACACCCGAAACATCCTGCTTAAACTGAGAGACGTCAGGAGAGTTTCTGTCCTCAGAGACAAAGACGAGAGGGACGTCCTGCTGTGACCTGAGGGACGTCCTGCTGTGACCTGAGGGACGTCCTGCTGTGACCTCTGACCTGTCAGGTTTGACAGGAGAACCGTGCGTGTGATTCACTTGTTCAGTCCGTGTGAACGCCTGCAGGACGCTTTGTGTCTCAGCCTGCAGATCACTGATCAGTTCTGATCAAAAGTTTCTGATCAATCATTAGATTTTGTTGGTAAACACTTTATTCATTTATGTTAACATGTAAACATCAATCAAAGGAGAGGAACTCGACAGATTTCTTCAAAATAAATCTCTTCACTGACCCAGAGCTTTTAATGTGAAGGGTTGTTTTGTTTATCATCTCAATCTGCGGGTCAGGTCCCATCAGGTCCCATCAGGTCCCATCAGGTCCAATCAGGTCCCATCAGGTATCATCAGGTCTCATCAGGTCCCATCAGGTCCCATCAGGTCCAATCAGGTCCCATCAGGTCTCATCAGGTCTCATCAGGTCCCATCAGGTCCCATCAGGTCCCATCAGGTCTCATCAGGTCCCATCAGGTCCCATCAGGTCCAATCAGGTCCCATCAGGTCTCATCAGGTCCCATCAGGTCCCATCAGGTCCCATCAGGTCCCATCAGGTCCCATCAGGTCAATGTGATTGTCTATGAACAAACACATAGTAGTAGTAGTAATAATAATAGTAGTAGAACTAGTAGTAGTTATAACAGTAATAGTAGTAGTAGAAGTAGTAGTTATAATAATTATAGTAGTAGTAGTTATAATATTAGTAATGATAAAAGCTGTAGTAGTAATAATACTATTATTACTAGTAACAGTAGTAGTAGTAGTAGTAGTAAATAGTTATAACAGTAGTAGAAGTAGTACTGCTACTAGTAGTAGTAGTAGTGGTTGTTGTAGTTGTAGTGGTAAAATTAGCAGTAGTTTTGGTACTACTAGTCGCATTGGTGGTACAGTAGTAGTAGTAGTAGTACATGGAGGCCTCAGGAGGCTGTGTACCCAGCAGGTGGCGGTAATAACGCCAACCGTCATTAAACACCACTGAAGAAGAAGAGGAACCGCGGCGCGTCGCTCGCGGTTACGTCAGCGGAGCGACACGTGCAGTTAGCAGTTAGCCACTAGCTTCCAGCGGAGCGGCGGAGGTTTTTGTTCCGAGTTCTCGGTGAGTTTGAGCGGATCAGAGCGGTCTGACGGAGATGGCTGCCGCCGGGGCGCAGGGCAGGAAGAGGCTGCTGCGGGAGGAGGACATGACTAAGGTGGAGTTCGAGACCAGCGAGGAGGTGGACGTCACCCCGACCTTCGACACCATGGGCCTGCGGGAGGACCTGCTCCGCGGCATCTACGCCTACGGTAGGCCGGGGATCGGTGCGGCCTCCGGGCGGAGCGTTAGCCCGGGCCGCTAAAGCTAACCGGCGTTTCTCTGTAACAGAGAGATGAAATATGAAGAGTTAAACTTCACTCGCAGTTTATCGGTCTTATCACGTGTTTTAGACACTTTTCACCGACTTTAGACCGACTAAGGGTGTTTTCATCCCGCGTCTCTCTCCGGTTAGCATCGTTAGCATTAGCTCCGTAACGAAGGCTCCCGGTGTGTTTAACTGTAGACAGATATTTATTTACAGGAGATAAACATTTATTTACTGGAGATAAACTTTTATTTACTGGAGATAAACATTTATTTACTGGAGATAAACTTTTGTTTACTGGAGATAAACTTTTGTTTACGGGTGTATTTGACTGCAGATACATATTTATTTACTAGTGTGTTAAAGTGTATTGATGTATATATATATATATATATATATATATATCTATAGGAAAGTAATATTTATTTACCGGAGATAAATATTTATTTATATTTTATATTTTATTATATTTTATTATATTTTATTATGTGTTTAACTGGAGAAAAATATTTTTTTTTTGCAGGAAATAAATATTAACTTTCAGGAGATAAATATTTATTTACCAGTGTTTCTATGAATTTTTATTTACTGGTTTGTTTAAGTGGAGATAAATATTTATTTACCTGTTTATAACTGGAGATAAATATTTACAATCCGGTGTGTTTAAGGGGAGATGTGTATTAATTTATGGGAGATTAATATTGACTACCAGAGATAAATATTTATGTAGTGGTGTGTTTAAGGTGACATAAATATTTATTTACCAGTGTTTTTTATAAACTTTTATCTATCAATGTGTTTAAGTGGAGAGTAATATGTGTTTGTGAGTAAATAATATTAGTATGATGAACTCCACGGTCACGCATTGATAAATGTTGGTCCATTAACAGATTACAGCATTTTGACAGTAACTGATTTGTAATTTAGGTCTTTTCTGTTTGTTGTACCGTGACGGGCTCAGCTGTTTGGCAGAGGACAATATTTAAAAACCTGCAGTCTGATGAAAAATAAATAAACAAACATCCGTGTCATTTTAGTTGTTATAGTCCAGAGGACGTGAAACATCCAGAGGAAACATTTTCTGTAGCTTTTATTTTTGGTGAGGACTTTAAAGGGTTAAGTGTGATGATGGCAGTGAGTCAGTGTTCACTGCAGAGAGCCGAATTATTGAGGTGACTTTTACATAATGAAAGACTTGTGACATGTAGGCCTGTCACTTCCCTTTTGGGACAAAGGTGGAAAAAATCTAAAATTGACAGAAATCTGAACAGAGTTTGGTTGAGTATCAGTACAGAGGAAACGTGACGGCTGAGACTCTCCAAGTGTTATTTAACGTTACAGTACGTGTGTGTGCGCGCGCGTGTGAGAGTTGTGGTTCTTGAATTTGTTCTTGTGTTTCAGGTTTTGAGAAGCCGTCAGCGATCCAGCAGAGAGCCATCAAACAGATCATCAAAGGCAGAGACGTCATCGCCCAGTAAGACCTGATCCACAGTGATCTATTGTGATCCAGTGATCTGTAGTGATCCACGGTGATCTGTAGTGATCCACGGTGATCTGTAGTGATCCACGGTGATCTGTAGTGATCCACGGTGATCTGTAGTGATCCACGGTGATCTGTAGTGATCCACGGTGATCTGTTGATGTCTAACAGCTGGTCTGTGTCGTGTTCAGGTCCCAGTCTGGAACAGGAAAGACAGCCACCTTCTGTGTGTCGGTGCTGCAGTGTCTCGACATCCAGGTGAGTGTTCACACCTGAATTTTCCTCCACAGGAAGTCACAGCTTTTCTCGCGCTAACTTTATTTATAATGTCAAACATTACAAAGCACGGTCTGCCTCAGACAGCTTTACGGCAGACACCATCCCTCTGTCCTCGGACTCTCTATGCGGAGAAGGAGAAAACTCGCTAAAAACACGTTGGAAACCTCAGGAAGAGCAGCTGAGGAGAGGTTCCTCTTCAGGACGGACAGGAAACAGATCAGCAGAATGTTTCCACAATAAGAGCCTGAAAACCAAACGTCATGTGTGATACTGAGCTGAGGACGAGCGTCTGGATTTCATACCGTGTTTTCATCATTTATGTTCGTTAATCTTCTCTGTTTACGTGCAGTCCTGCTGTGTTCACTTTCATGTGTGTGATGTCATTGTACTGTTTGTATGTCTGTATGTTTGTCAATAAAGAATTAACAAAAAAAGCCTTCAGCTCTGTGTCAGCCGCAGGAAGCAGGATGTCACATGATCATAGTGACACACCGAAAAGAAATGAGAATTCTTACTAGCAGATGTGTTTTGCCCTTAATTGATTATTATTATTATTATTATTATTATTATTATTATTATTATTATTATTATCATTATTAATATTATTCTTTATGTCAGATGTAGAGATGAATCCACAGATGTGATGACATCATGCTATGATGCGTTTCCTGTGTGCAGGTGAGGGAGACCCAGGCTCTGATCCTCGCTCCAACCAGAGAGCTGGCCGGACAGATCCAGAAGGTAGCCCCGCCCCTTTGGTGTCAGCCAGCCAATCAGCTGTGAGCAGGTCTGATGTGGTTTCTGATTTGCTGTCTCTGTCTCTGACTCTGTCTCTGTCTCTCTGTCCAGGTGCTGCTGGCTCTCGGAGACTACATGAACGTCCAGTGTCACGCCTGCATCGGAGGGACCAACGTGGGCGAGGACATCAGGAAGCTGGACTACGGTCAGCATGTGGTGGCAGGGACGCCTGGACGAGTGTTCGGTGAGTCCGCCTGAGGACAGACGTCCAAAAAACAGAGCTGTGATTACCTCCAAGAGGTGAAGGTCCTGGAGGAGGGGGCAGTGAGGTCCGAATGACATAAGGGCCCATCAGGTCAAGTCCACGCCAACACGTGTTTTGAAAAAGATGTTTCTGTTGTAAATAAACCTGCGTCCACAGGAGCTCTGAGTCTCCATCCGTCTCTCCGTCCAAATAAAACCCAGCTGAAGCTGCAGAGACACACGTGTCCACCGACGCAGAGTGCCGTCAGCGGGCTGCGTGTCAGGGCAGGTCGGGTCAGAGGTGCGTTCAGGTGGCTTCAAGTGATGTGACGAGTCGTGTCGTCTGCGATCTGGCGTTCTGTGTTTGATCCGCCCCTTTTTAAAAAAACGTGCTGCAGCCGGTCGGTTAATGTGCACTCGGTCTGGTCAGAGCCTTTGAGGGTTGTGAAAGTTGTGCAGTGAATCTCTAGCTGAAGTGTGTGTTCAGTTCAGACCACAGAGTCGCTCAGGTTTAGGTTTCCTCTACGCGTCCTGATGCTCGGCTCTGATTGGTTTCCTGTGTGTGATTTTCTGACCGCCTGCTTACGTCTGCTGTCAGAGCGACTCAACTCTGACATCTGCTGAAACTTTGTTTACGCTGTTTATGCACAGTCCAAAACTGAAACGTCTCACGAGTGTTTCAGTACTAGCCACGTTTGCTCACCTGAAAAGGTTCCTCACCAGCAGGGCCTCGTAGGTAGCAGGGAAACACGGCGTGCAGATATGGCGAGCTCTCATTGGTTGCGACTCCTGAATGAGGCTCCCGCACTCAGAGCTACGGGCCACAGCCAGGTTAAAAACACAACGCAAGTAACATTATTCAAAACAACTTGGCAGGTCGGGGCTTCAGGACACTTGGATAACTTCAGACCAGCAGTATGGAGACATTTAATGGTTTCGTGGTGTTTTTTAATGAATCCTCGTCATCATTTGAGGAAAACATCAGAATCAGGTGGAAGCGTGAGGTGTGAATCCCGCCAGAGAGCGGCTGAACGACGCTCTGAAAACTGGCCGGCTCACAGCGAACGAACCATGCATGTGACTGAGGCAGCCAATAGGAAGCTGAGCTGAGTGTGTTGTTGTTTGTGCGCAGACATGATTCGCCGCAGGAGTCTGAGGACCAGAGCCATCAAGATGCTGGTGCTGGACGAAGCCGACGAGATGCTCAACAAAGGTCAGACACCTGTGTGTGTGTGTCAGTGTGTGTGTGTGTGTGTCAGTGTGTTTGTGTGTCTGAGTCTGTGTGTGTGTGTGTGTGTGTGTGTGTGTGTGTGTGTGTGTGTGTCAGTGTGTTTGTGTGTCTGAGTCTGTCTGTGTGTGTGTGTGTGTGTGTGTGTGTGTGTGTGTCAGTGTGTTTGTTCGTCTGAGTCTGTGTGTGTGTGTGTGTGTGTGTGTGTCAGTGTGTGCCTGTGTATGTAAGTGTGTTTTGTTTGTTTGGTGCAGCAGCTGTTCTCACCTGGACTCTGTATTCAGGTTTTAAGGAGCAGATCTACGATGTGTACCGTTACCTGCCTCCGGCCACTCAGGTGGTCCTGATCAGCGCCACGCTGCCACACGAGATCCTGGAGATGACCAACAAGTTCATGACCGACCCCATCCGCATCCTGGTCAAACGGTCGGTGCAGAAACACACCCAGGAAATATTCAATAACTCATTCAGGAATATTCAATAACTCATCCAGGAATATTCAATAACTCATTCAGGAATATTCAATAACTCATTCAGGAATATTCAATAACTCATTCAGGAATATTCAATAACTCATTCAGGAATATTCAGTAACTCATCCAGGAATATTCAATAACTCATCCAGGAATATTCAATAACTCATCCAGGAATATTCAATACACATAATTCATTACTTTGTAAAAGATCCAGAAAGTGTTCAAATGAGAAAGTATTTCAGGGCACATTTAGCCGGAGCTGCAGATAGAAACCTGCAGTGTGGACTGATGTCTGTGACAGATTGTTGATCTCTCTGCTCTGTGTGTGTTGTGTGTCATGGCGTGTTGACTGCGTGTTAATGGCGTGTACCCCTCCCCTCCCCTCCCCCACAGTGACGAGTTGACCCTGGAGGGCATCAAGCAGTTCTTTGTGGCTGTGGAGAGAGAGGAGTGGAAGTTTGACACTCTGTGTGATCTGTATGACACGCTGACCATCACTCAGGCCGTCATCTTCTGCAACACCAAGAGGAAGGTCAGTCCCATCTTCATCTTCATCAGCATCAGCATCAGCATCAGCAGAGCCTGCTGGGAACTGGAGTCTGTGTGTGTCTCCTCAGGTGGACTGGCTGACGGAGAAGATGAGGGAGGCCAACTTCACAGTGTCCTCAATGCACGGAGACATGCCTCAGAAGGAGAGGGAGTCCATCATGAAGGAGTTCAGATCAGGAGCCAGGTAGCACCAGGATTTACTTTCTCTGTAAAACTGTAATAAATAGAAGTGATTGTTGGATTTTTGGGTTGTGGATGCTCCTCAAACACATCGTGAGGTAAAAGAAGAAACTCTGTGTTCAGAGGGGGAGCGGTGACGGGAGTTACCCCGGATTTCCACTGCTTGCATGTGCGTTGCGTTGCGGCTCCGCTTTGGTTTTGCTCCGTGCTCCGTCATCTGCCAATCCCCACCGATTGTATTTTGAGTCTGGCACGGCGCAGCGCTGCCGGATCAGCTGGAGTGGCGAGACCGAGGAGTTCCTGCGGTAATTCCAAAATCACGCTTATTATATTGGTACAGAAGAAAAAGTAATAACTGCATTCACACCATGGATTTATTATAGTGAAGTCGATTCTCTCCCATAACTCCCAATAAGTTGCTCCACGCCATTTCACAGGAGTGACCTCCGTAAACCTCTGACCTGTTAATGCAGGCCTGGTTCGCTCATTTTGACTTTTTATTGATATAGTTAAGAGACATACGATCAGACCTAAACACAGAGTGTTTTATTTTGAAAATTAACCGGATGCTTTAATGTTGTATTGCTGTCTGATTTCCTGTCTACTCTGTGTTACATTCGGCTGAATTTATGCGAAGTGATCCGGCGTCCGTCTGCCGTGACGGAGCAGAGCCGGAAGACAGCAGTTTAGAAGTCGCTACAGGTGAACAGATAAACAAAATGTGCACAGTAAGCGTGACATTACAATGCTGCGTGATTTCCATTACAATCACAACATGTACTCAATTATTACTCACAATTTCATCAAAATGTTCTGCAAAAAAAAATTCTTCACACCTCGAGTGACATCAGTTTTCTGGTGCTGCATTCAGATGCCTTTTTCACAAGGACTTAACCAAATTCCAAAAATGAGTTGGAGGTGAGAAGGAAATGAGCTGGAGGACTACGAGATAATATTAATAAAGAAAACAAGGGAAAAAATGTCCAGAAAATAAAAATCTTGCAGTTATGTTTTTGAAGTTGTTACAGAAACAAAAATTAAACATTTTTTTTAAAAACATTTTTAAGGTAATTTTCTTGAGTTTTTTTTTCTTTTTGTTGCCTATTTTCAGGAAAATTTCCTGTAACTTTTTACTAAATTCTTGCTTCTTTTTTGGCCATTTGTTGTTTCATTTCTCGTTGCCGTCTTCCTGTGTTTGTATGAGAAATCAAAGAATTCAAAGAGTTAACTGACCGGTTTCTGCTGGTTTGATCGATGGATAGTATCATCTGCATAGACAGATTTCTAGCGATGCAGAAGTGAAGCAGATACAAAGTGAAGTGGTCCGAACACAGAACCCTGAGGAACCTCAGAACAAAGCGACTCACTCAGTGTCTGTAGGAACGAGGTCACATGACTCACACTGACTGATGATGTCACTGCGTTTACAGCCGCGTGTTGATCTCCACGGACGTTTGGGCTCGAGGGTTAGATGTCCCCCAAGTCTCCCTGATCATCAACTACGACCTGCCCAACAACAGAGAGCTCTACATCCACAGGTACGTGCCCTTCCTCACAAACTAGTCCCAACAATAGAGAGTTCTACATCCACAGCTACTGTCCCTCCGCCTAAAGTAGTGCCAACGACAGAGGGCGCTACATCCACAGCTACGTATCCCTCCACACAAACTAGTCCCAACAATAGAGAGCTCTATACCCACAGCTACGTATCCCTCCACATGAACTAGTCTTGGAAAATTGACGCATTGTAGTGGACATGTTATAAAAACAGCTTAAAAAATATGAAATAGTGAAAATTACGTTTTACTTGAGGCGGTTAGGGTTTGTGGTTAAAATAAACTGAAGGTATTTGTTGCTGAAATCGCCTCTGACCTCCTCCAGGATTGGTCGGTCTGGTCGTTATGGGCGTAAGGGCGTGGCCATCAACTTTGTGAAGAATGATGACATCAGGATCTTGCGGGACATCGAGCAGTACTACTCCACCCAGATTGACGAGATGCCCATGAATGGTAACTCCGCCCACCACGCTAACATGCTAACATGTTAGCCAGCGTGTCACCTAGCGTCATGCTAACTAATTTTAGGCTGCTGTGATTTGCTGTTGCCGTGGTGACACATTTGTTTGTTTTTTTTCCACAGTGGCTGATCTGATCTGACCTGGATGACATCCCAGCGGAGCCCCACCCTTCTGACTTCCTGTCTTTGTTTTTGTTTTTATTAATTTTAGAGTGTTTTTCTTACTTTGTTGAGGTGAAAACAACTGTACGACTCATTTTGTTTTTGTAAATAAAGTTGTTTTGGTTCCACGCCGGTTTGACGGCTTCTCTTAGTCATATTTAATATTCATCATATAATAATTACCAAAAAATGTAATAATCACCATACAATTATTACCAAAATAATTCATATTTATTCAATAATTACCAAAATAATTAATATTCAGCGACCTCTGCCAGGGATATGGATAAAGGTTCCCCTGAGTCTTCAGACTGCCTCTTAAATCAGTGCACGCGTTTGTTACTTCCAGGCTGGATTACTGTAACAGTGCTTTATGCTGCTGCACGTGTTCTAACGGGAACCAAGAAAAGGGATCATATTTCTCCTGTTTTAGCTTCTGTGCACTGACTCTCTTGCACTTGCTGTGGTCCTGTCTGGGGCTGCACCTGTGCTGTGGTCCTGTCTGGGGCTGCACCTGTGCTGTGGTCCTGTCTGGGGTTGCACCTGTGCTGTGGTCCTGTCTGGGGTTGCACCTGTGCTGTGGTCCTGTCTGGGGCTGCACCTGTGCTGTGGTCCTGTCTGAGGCTGCACCTGTGCTGTGGTCCTGTCTGGGGCTGCACCTGTGCTGTGGTCCTGTCTGGGGTTGCACCTGTGCTGTGGTCCTGTCTGGGGTTGCACCTGTGCTGTGGTCCTGTCTGGGGTTGCACCTGTGCTGTGGTCCTGTCTGGGGTTGCACCTGTGCTGTGGTCCTGTCTGGGGCTGCACCTGTGCTGTGGTCCTGTCTGGGGCTGCACCTGTGCTGTGGTCCTGTCTGGGGCTGCACCTGTGCTGTGGGCTTTGGTTGCACAGATTCTGTGATCCTGCTCGACGCAGCCTTCTGCTGTTATTATTATGAGTCGTGCCTCCACTATAAATATACACTGTGTGACTGTTATCCACCGACGATATTTGCATGTAACATCACATGCTATCATATATTGCATTATTCATTTATTCGTTTACCACTATGATGTTATTTTTACCATTATTGCTGTGAGCCCCCACCCCTCTCTTTCTATCTATAACACGTCTGTCCATCCTGAAGAGGGATCCCTCTGTGCTTTAGTCGAAGTGAATATTTAAAATTCATCGTATAATTACCAAAAAATATTTCATATACACCATGTATTTACCAAAAATAGTGAGTATAAATCATGTTTACAAGAAACTTAGTAAAAACCATATAATATTGTAAATTCACTGTTTAATATTCACCAGAAATATTTAATGTTAACGTTATATAACATTTAACATTTTCTCACCTGAATCCAAACTGCCGTCACTCGGCTCAGTGTGTTAAATCAAAAGGTGTATTTCATTGTTTCCCGTCGTGTCGCTTCGTCCATTTACGTTAAATCACTGATGACCTCATCAGGTTAAAGGTCATGACATTATGTTTTAAAAAGACACTCTGGACTTTTCATCCAATTTTATTTGAAACGCACAGAATTGAAGGAATAAAAACAGTAAAAATAAACAAGAGGTCAATTAAACCAAAAACAGGCACCAAAAATCACACACATCAAAAATTCCGAAAATCAAAAGTTCAACAAGCTGACAGACACCTGGAGGACACCCAGAGGACACCTGTCCTGTAAAGCCTTCATCACAATGTTACAAAATATTCCATATAGAGTTAACCCTTTGAAACATTGTTGTTATTATAATACTTTTCAGAAGTGTTTAACCCTTTGAACCCCAATCTAGCTGCTTTTTCTTTTGAAACTGTGGTTTAAAAAAAGAGCAACTTGATTTTTCCGCAGGATATTATTAAGTTAGGGTGAGATTAATTCTGAAAGATGTCCCAAAATCTAGGAGGAAAAAATGTCCAAAAACTACATAATTATATATTTAAAATCATTCTACATAATATTACTTGTAAGTACTTTCTCTCTTTTTAAAATATTTTTTTCTCATATTTTCTTCTCCTTGTTTGTTAATTTTAGGTCATTGTTTCTTCGGCCGATTGTTGCCGTGTTGGTTCAGACAGAAATCAGACAGTTTTTTGGGGGGTTTCAGTGGTTAATGAATCCTGCTGAGCTCAGAGCGTCGCCTCAAAAATGTGCGGAGACAAACTTTACAGAAATATTCACTTCAGCTTTTGTTCATCTGCGACGGTTAATCAGCGTTCATTTACTCTCAGCTCTGTTTCCTCCACAGACCCAAAACACAGAATCTGAGAGCCTCTCAGCAAACTGACCCGCCCAGACCAGGACCCCAGGGGTCCAGGACTCAAAGACCCCACGACCCCAGGACCAGGACTCCAGGACCCCAGGAGTCCAGGACCCTAGGAGTCCAGGACCAGGACTCCAGGACTCTACAGCTGTTGAGATGGTTCTCTTTCAAAGTTGAACTGCTGCTTTGATGTTAACAGTCTGATCTACTGATCAGATGTATTGATCTACTGATCAATAGATTCTGATCTACTGATCAATAGATTCTGATCTACTAATCAATAGATACTGATCAGATGTATTGATCAGTATCTACTCATCCGCTCAGGTCGGCAGCTGATCAAACAGTGATGATGTATTTTCGTGTTAACCAAAGAGCTGTCAGTTGGTCAGAGAGGCGTTCTGATTGGACAGGAAAGGCAGGGGGCGGGGCTTAGTGTCAGGACCTGCTAACAAACTGCTCTGATTGGTCAATTTGACATAAAAGTACAGGAAGTGAGCAGACAAACAAGCCAGCCAATCAGAGGGGGAGGGCGCGGCGCCTACAGGTGGCGTCTGATGAACCAGATCTCGTTGCGGCGGCGGGGGACGCCGGGGTTCTCATATGTGGCGACCATGTATTCGTCCCTGCAGAGGTTGTCGGCCACGCCCAGAATCTCCCACAGCAGGCCGATCTGATTGGTCACCGTCTCCTCCGTCGTCGTCCCGAAGAACGTCCTGACAACCAATCAGAGAGCAAGGCATCAACACACGCACAAAGAGAAGGAGGAGCTGCTTACCAAGCGCTCACCTGGCCACCACTCTGATTGGCTCCCTGTAGACGACGACGACGTCGGGGTCAGAGGGGCGCGGCGGGTCGGCCTGGAACTCTGCAGGCAGGAAGAACGCCGTCTGCACGTCTTTCTCAAATGTCACGCCGTCCTCCGTCATGGTGATGCTGCTGACCACCGGCACCGTCATGCCCAGGAACCGGCCTGCAGCCCACCAGAACACGCCGATCAATACACGCTGATCAATACTGACCAGATCAATACACACTGATCAATAACACCGATCAATACTTAGCACAACACTGATCACAGTATCAATGCATCCGATCACATCCATTTCTGTTTCCAGCTGATCGATGAGCTTATTGATCAATAAGGAAAACATTTTACTTTATTGGTCACTCCAACAATTTAAGGACAGAAAAAATCAATTTTTTCAAATCAAAAAACTTAAAAATATTCAAATTAAAAAAAGTAGGTTTATTGATTATGAGTGTATTGATTATGAGTGTATTGGTGAGTGTATTGATTATGAGTGTATTGGTGAGTGTATTGATTATGTGTGTATTGATTACCTGCAGAGTTTTCTTTGCAGATGAAGCGCATCAGTTTCATGAAGCTGTTCGAGATGCTCTGCTCGTACAGCTTCTCTCCTCTGGTCACACACGCCCAGTGACCTGCAGGGTACACGCGCTCCTCATACTGCACCTCCCCCATCTGCAGGAGACACACGGGTCAGAGACAGACCGCAGGAGACACACGGGTCAGAGACAGACCGCAGGAGACACACGGGTCAGAGACAGACCGCAGGAGACACGGGAGGAGTCAGAGACAGACCGCAGGAGACACAGGAGGAGTCAGAGACAGACCGCAGGAGACACACGGGTCAGAGACAGACCGCAGGAGACACACGGGTCAGAGACAGACCGCAGGAGACACACGGGTCAGAGACAGACCGCAGGAGACACGGGTCAGAGACAGACCGCAGGAGACACAGGAGGAGTCAGAGACACACTGCACCTTCCCCTTTGGGGGGGGCGGACTTACCTTCTCTTGGCGGGACACGGGGGCGAAGGTGAGGGGCTCCCTCTGCTGGTTGTTGCGGGTCATTTCCTGTATAGGTCCGGTCATCTCTGAAACACAAACAGGAAGATCAGTTTGTTTACAGTTAAAACACCAAAAAACCTCACCTGGAGGACCTGACTCCACCCCCTTACCTGGAGGACCTGACTCCACCCCCACACCAGGAGCAACCGACCCCGCCCCCTCACCTGGAGGACCTGACTCCGCCCCCTTACCTGGAGGAACAGACACGTGATGCGTGCTGGCGACAGCCTGCCAGTGAGCCAGCAGTCGGTCTCTGTCCTCTTCACCCATTGGTTCAGGGTTGTCTGTGATGTCATCATCCAGCTGCTCGTCCTCCAATCCGTCCAGGTCTTCCAGAGAGATCAGAGCCATGCTGCTGAATGACCTTTGACCTTTGATCAGCAGAGATAATGTCCACAGAAGATGTCCTGGAACAGAGACACAGAGACACAGAGACACACCTGTCAGCAGGTATGTGCAGCGTAACCCGGCTCGGTGCGGTATTACCCGGCTCGGCTCGGTGCAGTTTTACTTAGCTCGGCTCGGTGCGGTATTACCCGGCTCGGCTCGGTGCAGTTTTACTTAGCTCGGCTCGGTGCGGTATTACCCGGCTCGGTACAGTGTAACCCGGCACGGTGCGGTGTAAAACAGCTCAGTGTAACCCGGCTCGGTCTGGTGTTTCCGG
This sequence comes from Plectropomus leopardus, assembly GCF_026936395.1. Classification (NCBI taxonomy): domain Eukaryota; kingdom Metazoa; phylum Chordata; class Actinopteri; order Perciformes; family Serranidae; genus Plectropomus; species Plectropomus leopardus. Next base: position 41,332,076 of record NC_142178.1, on the reverse strand, counting down.
GCCGCTGGGCTCCGGTTTCTGGATCTGGGTCACCGGGGTGAAACGCGGGGCTCCGTCCGCCTCCCACCGCTCAGCCGCCGGTTCACCGGCAGACAGGAAGAACCGGACCGGACCCGGCGGAAGCACGACGGCCCGGTAACGGCTCGGTAACGGCTCAGTTAGCACGGTTAGCACATTAGCCTGTTAGCACCGTAAATGGACCGGAAACACAGCGGCTCCAGACCGGAAATCGAACGGATCGGAACCTTGGTCCATGAGTTGTGTGTTTTACCTGGTTCAGGTCGCACCTGTCCGCCAGGTAAGTCTCCAACCGACCGATAAACACAACAACACGATCCAGTTCTTCTTCTCTGCTTCCGGTACACTGCGCCTTCCCAACCTTTCAAAATAAAAGCCCGCAATATCCTGTTTCACAATAAAAGCATTTATTTTGTTGGGGGTCAGCAGTATTATTGTTTTTAAATAAAAATATAAAAATTAAAAAATGATTTGTTATGTAGGGACAAATTATTATCCTCAGATTGTATTAAATGTTATTTTATTGTATTTTTAAATCCAGCAGGATCAAACGTCTTCTTTATCTGCATTATTTGTATTATTATTTTAAATCAAAAACTTGTCTTTACTATCATCACCGTTATCATTATCATTAAAAGCACATTAAAAAAGAAAATATTTCTTTTATTTAGAAGAACAGATATCTTTCTTATTATCCCCAGTATTATTATTTAGAAATAAAAACATGTTCAAAAAATAAAGGTTTATTTTATCCAGGAGAACAAATGTCTTTATTATTATCCCCAGTTTTTTTTTTTGTTTATCTTAAAATAAACCTCAAACTTCATGTGCTGCTGCAGAATCGAGCCACATTGATAAATCCCAGTGATCCCAGTGATCCCAGACTGGTTCTCTGCAGGTCACAGATGGTTGATGTGTTTCCTGTTTCAACCAGCAGGAGGTGCTGCAGACTCACAGGACGACCACACTTGTCCCACAGAGGGACACACAGCTGAGATACACAGTGAGGGGACAAGTGGACAGGAGGAGGACAGGAGTGCAGCAGGTATTTCTTCATCTGAACATCTGTGAGGTTCAGTAAAAAACATGTTTTCTCTTTCAGTTTTTATTATTCTGCTGCATTTCCTGAATCTGAACTTATTCAACATTTACAGCCCAGAAACCTCATTCAGACACGGAAACGTTCAGCTTTTAAAGCAGCTTCACAGTTCAGTGTCAGAATTTCAACATCCAGCATTCACACTGTGATTTCTTCAAAAATCATCTTCTTTTGTTATTTAACTTGTCCGCGTTTTCCCAGATCACATATCTGAACTCGAGTCTTTCTGCATCGTGTCGTTTTGCAATCTGTTTTAAAGTAAACTCACCTGTTGATAATCTCACCTGTCTGATGACATCACGTGTCTGATGACATCACCTGTTAAATGTTGTTTTGTGGTTTATTTATCTCCTGTGTGGAGCAGAGGTGACCCACGGTGTGATGTCAGGGGTCAGAGGTCAGAGGTCAGACAGTAGAAGAAGAAAGCGTGGCGGTGACCTGAGCTCAGGACAATCCTCTGAAATGTCAGCCGTCCGTCTCCAACCTTCCACCGCTGTTTTCTTCACCGTTAGCAAATATTCCAAAGTGCTTAAATGCACGTCCTTAAATTTTTTATCAGCAGCAGCTCCGCTCTGTGCCCCTCCCCTCCCCACCTCCTCCCCACCTCCTCCCCCACCTCCCTCTGAGAGGAGTGATGAATTATTCAGATGGCGCTGAGGTCGACATTCACACACTCTGATGGAGAGAAACACTGCAGCTCTAACACACATACTGTTTCAAAACATGCTACTGACACGCCTCAGACAGAGGACGGCAGACAGAGGACAGGGACGGCAGTCATTGACCTTGAGGGACTGTTTGTTATTAACCCTTTAGTGTCTGTTTGTCTCATTTTAGTCTCTTTTCTTCTTCCTGTTGTGATAATTGTGTGTGTGTTGATGCATGTGTCCTAAATGTAGTCCAGATTGTGTATTTGAGTGTAATCAGTGAATTTGCAGCTCAGCTCCTACAATAAGTCT
>NC_142178.1:41257500-41320000 GCF_026936395.1 Plectropomus leopardus | reverse complement strand
CACGGAGACACCGCACACCTCGTCCTCACAGACAGAGACAGACAGATGTCCTCATCAGCTGGACATCCTCCTGTGTGTCCCTGCAGGTTTGAACAGGGACAGACTAGTCCTCTGTCTCTGCGGCAGAGACAGACACTGTTAAATAATTCGTCACTGAGCAGGAAGCAGAAAAAAAGGACTGTGGCAGAAAAACCACGACTACCAGAATGCACTGCTCCGCACCGACCAATGAATACTCCCGCTGCTCTATGATGTCATGCCAGGACACAGGAAACAACAGGGCCACCAGCTGCTGACCAACAATCTGGTGTTTACGTCAAACAGGAAGTTGAGACATGTTTGTGAGGACGCAGTAATCGCGTCCTGATTCAGGTGAGTCCACAGGTGTCCTCAGGTGTCAGTTTTGTCTGATTGAATATTTTAAAGTTTAACTCTTTAAAGTCTGAGCAAACTGATCTCTTTGAAAAACATGGAGACGGAAACGAGCAGCTGGGTCAGAAATGTTTCTGAAATCACAAGAAATTAGAAAAAGAAAAAGGCAACAACAAATGATTTGAAAATTAGTTTTGGTAAAAATATATCATTCAGGTCTACCTCTCAGGTAAAAACCGACATCAGACCAGCACCTGCGTCTGCATTCAGCTATGACATGTCCAGCCTCACCCGGGCGCCGCAACCGCAGACAGACGCCGGGTCAACGCTGCTCCTGCGGTGTCCTTATTTACCAAAACTCAGCTGTAAATAAAGTTTATGTCTCTGTCAGCTCAGACCAGTTAAACTTACTTTAGTACTTCCTACTTTTATTGTGAAAAGACTCAATGGGCGAGGCAGGGAGGGGCTAAGACCCCCCCCCCAAAAAACAGGGATGAAAGCAGCTCTGAAAGCAGTATTTATACTATATTTATATACTCTGTGTGTACTTGTACACAGTCTGCAGCGTTCAGTCAGTCTCTGTGCATATTGATACACGCTCTGTGTACTTGTGTAGTTCTGTTGTTATTTTTGTTGTGAGAATCAGCTGATCAGCTGATCGCGGCTCATGATCACGTGCTGATGTCATCAATAGGATCAATATGGTTTCTGTATTGATGATGTCATGATGTCCTCTGTGTCGGTGTGAAGCATGGATCTAGGTGTGAAGGGACCAGCCGGATCACACCCAGCTCACCGAGGAGGCGCCACACCGTCAAGTCTCCCGCCGTGATGTCACATCAGCACTTCCAGTCTGCGATTTCAAAATAAAAGTCACTCACACCTCACAGCTCCTCACACCTCCTCACACCTCCCTGCACCTCCTCACACCTCCACACACCTCTCAACTTCTTACACCTCCTCACTCCTCCTCACATCTCCCTGCACCTCCTCACGCCTCCACACACCTCACAGCTTCTTACACCTCCTTACTCCTCCTCACACCTCCCTGCACCTCCCCACACCTCCCTGCACCTCCTCACACCTCCACACACCTCACAGCTTCTTACACCTCCTCACTCCTCACACCTCCCTGCACCTCCTCACACCTCACAGGTTCTTACACCTCCTCACTCCTCACACCTCCCTGCACCTCCGCACACCTCCACACACCTCACAGCTTCTTACACCTCCTTACTCCTCCTCACACCTCCCTGCACCTCCTCACACCTCCACACACCTCACAGCTTCTTACACCTCCTCACTCCTCCTCACACCTCCCTGCACCTCCTCACTTCTCCTCACACCTCCACACTCCTCCTCACACCTCCCTGCACCTTCTCACACCTCCACACACCTCACAGCTTCTTACACCTCCTCACTCCTCCTCACAACTCTCTGCACCTCCTCACACCTCCACACACCTTACAGCTTCTTACACCTCCTCACACAGACTGCTCCTCCTGCCTACAGCCCTTCATTAAAACTTCATATTTGTTTTCAGTATTAAAATAATTCTGAACTCACAAATGGTTTATATTGATCCTTTTATTTTGAAGGCCGTTGCTGTGGATTTCTAGTATGGTCATGTGCTGCAGGTGTGTCAGTGCTGATGTTTGAATGTTAATGTGTTGATGTGTGAATGTTGATGTGCTGGTGTGTAAATGTTGGTGTGTTGATGTGTGAACGCTGATGTGTGACTGTTGATGTTGTTGATGTGTGAATGTTAATGTGTTGATGTTTGAATGTTGATGTGTGAATGTTAATGTGTTGATGTGTGAGTGTTGATGGGTTGATGTGTAAATGTTAATGTGTTGATGTGTGAGTGTTGATGGGTTGATGTGTGAATGTTGATGGGTTGATGTGTAAATGTTAATGTGTTGATGTGTGAATGTTGATGAGTTGATGTGTAAATGTTAATGTGTTGATGTGTGAACGCTGATGTGTGACTGTTGATGTTGTTGATGTGTGAATGTTAATGTGTTGATGTTTGAATGTTGATGTGTAAATGTTGGTGTATTGATGTGTGAATGTAAATTTGTTGATGTGTGAATAGTGACGTGTTGATGTGTGAATGTTGATGTGCTGATGTGTGAATGTTGATGTGTTGATGTGTGAATGTTGGTGTATTGATGTGTGAATGTTAATTTGTTGATGTGTGAATGTTGATATGTTAATGTGTAATTGTCTATGTGTTGATGTGTGAATGTTGATGTGTTGATGTTGTTGATGCGTGAATGCTGATGTGTTGATGTGTGAATGTTGATGGGTTGATGTGTGAATATTGATGTGTTGATGTGTAAATGTTGGTGTGTTGATGTGTGAATGTTGATGGGTTGATGTGTAAATGTTAATGTGTTGATGTGTGAACGCTGATGTGTGAATTTTGATGTTGTTGATGTGTGAATGTTAATGTGTTGATGTTTGAATGTTGATGTGTAAATGTTGGTGTATTGATGTGTGAATGTTAATTTGTTGATGTGAGAATGTTGATGTGTGAATGTTGGTGTGTTGATGTGTGAATGTTGATATGTTGATGTGTAAATGTTAATGTGTTGATGTGTGAATGTTGATGTGTGAATGTTGGTGTGTTGATGTGTGAATGTTGATATGTTGATGTGTAAATGTGAATGTGTTGATGTGTGAATGTTGATGGGTTGATATGTAAATGTTAATGTGTTGATGTGTGAATGTTAATGTGTTGATGTGTGAACGTTGATGTTGTTGATGTGTGAATGTTAATTTGTTGATGTGTGAATGTTGATATGTTAATGTGTAATTGTCTATGTGTTGATGTATGAATGTTGATGTGTTGACATTGTTGATGTGTGAATGCTGATGTGTTGATGTGTGAATGTTGGCGTGTTGATGTTTGAATGTTGATGTGATGATGTGTGAATATGTGAATGCTTTCATAATAAGATGTTAAAGGAACTTCTGTAATTTTTTTTTAAAATGATGACCACACATATGTGATGTCATAACACAGCCTGTAGTATTTATTTTTCTCTGATGTTGTAGTTGACAATGCTCAGATCAGCTGATTGTTATTATTTTTGTTGTTGTTGTTATCATCATTGTAATTACTATCCGCTGTATTGCTGGTGTTGTTATTATCATTATTGAGTCCGCCCTGCGGCTGCTGTGCTCTGCTTTATTTTGAAGGCCATGCCGGTGCGTTTCCGGTGCCGCAGCGGTCTACCTGCCGTCACCTTGACGCAGCCGTGACGGTGTGTCAGTCGGCATGACAACAGCGCTCTCGCGGGCAGACGGTGAACGGCTGACGGGCGCGAGAATGGCCGCAGAAGATGCCCAGTAACGGAAGCAGCGGCGGGAAGAGCCCTAGCACCGGGACCTGCTCCGGGAGCGTGTCGGTCCATGTCCCGGCCATGGAGCGCGCCCGGCCGGTGACGGTGACGGTGTCCGCGGTGAGCCTGGCGCTCAGCGTGCTGTCGCTGCTGCTGCTGGTCACCGCCATCTCCACCGACCACTGGTACGAGACCGACACCCGCCGGCACAAGGACAACTGCGACCGCGCCGGATCCGACTCCAACGACCAGAAGAACCGGGAGATGCCCATCTACCACCTGCCGCTGGTGGACACCGGCGGCGGCGGCGCGCGGCACCGGGACGTGGCGCTGATGAAGCCGGTGCATGTGGGCAGCAGAGAGGAGGAGCTGCTGGAGAACTGGCGGGCCATCCTGGGGATGGGCATCCTGGAGACCGAGTGCGGCAGGCCGCTGTTCTCCGCGCACTCCGGCCTCTGGAGGAAGTGCTACTTCAAGGGCCTGGACCCGGACATCGACAAGCTCATCGACCGCGGTAAACATATATGTACTGTATATACTCAGAGCATATTTTGATATACTGCACACTGTGTGTACATGTACTGCAGGCTGCATATATACAGCATATATATATATATATATATATATATATATATATACTGTAAATAATAACATCATCCATTTTTTCATGGAGCCAAACACCAACAAGCTCATCCACCCGGGTCGGTCACAATACATTATTATATACATACTACACATATACACACAACATATGAATATATACTGAAAGGACTGTGTATACCATACTTATATACTGCATTCACACCTATATTATACTGTCAACAATAACATTAGTAATATATTCATGGATTCATATATCTAGATCTAACTCTCTCTCTCTCTCTCTCTCTATATATATATATATATAGATATATAGATAGATAGATATATGTATATATACAGACTGTGTATATCTATCATATTATCTGTTAAATGTACACAGTAGATACTGCAGGCTACATATACATACATACTGTGTACTGTAATGTCTATCTATCTCTGTCTTTATATATATATATATATATATATATATATATATATTTATATATATTTGTGTGTGTGTGTGTGTGTGCTGATATGGCACATACAGATACATCCTGTACACACACTTTATGTAATGGTATATTAACCATTTAATGGCCTGATGTTGATTCTAATGAGCATCACAGAGGAGTTATGAGCGTGTAGTACTGGAGGATTATGGGATATGGTGTCCACTGTCATGTGTCAGCCTGCAGTCTGCTGGGTTTTGTAGTATTTTCAGGTGTATTGTGGTCTTTGTTTTCTTCATGGTTGGCCGACTCGAAGTGTTAAAGCTTCAAAGCTTTGATCGTTGCTATGGCAATCAACCTCCAAATCAGAATGTAACATGCACCTTTTGATATCTGTCTGTCTCTCTGTCTGTCTGTGTGTCTCATGTCTCCCTGTGTGTATATATGTATGTATTTATATATACACACAGTCAGACTTGACACCTGAAAGCTGTCAGTCACAGCTGAGACTGTCACGGCTGACGCTGTCGCCGGTGAGACCTGATGTTTCTGAATAGCGGGACGTTCGTCTTTGTCTCTGGACTTCTGTCCCAGCGTCCGTCTCTCTGTGACTGTCAGAGACTGGTGTGTTTTATAAAAGGACGGTCAGAGACATGACAGGAGGGTTTTTTATTGCAGAGGTAAAAATAATGTATTAACTCTTTAAAAGTAGAGTTAAATATATAAATGTGAATAAAAATAAAACACTATCAACACGTTGACATGACGAATAAAAGCTGCAGGAGCAACATTCATTTCACAGGAAACGCCGAAGACAAGAATCAGGACCCCAAATCAGTTTGAGTCTGGGTCAATAATGAACCGAGGACACTTTTACCTGTTGAGGAGCAAAGCTGCTCCACCTTTACTGACCAATCAGAGGCTGTTTATAACTCACTGACCAATCAGAGGCTGTTTATGACTCACTGACCAATCAGAGGCTGTTTATAACTCACTGACCAATCAGAGGCTGTTTATAACTCACTGACCAATCAGAGGCTGTTTATGACTTAATGGTTACCACCTGCTGGTGATTGTTTTGCAAATATTTGGTCAAAATATATTTATGTATAAAATTCATAATTCATAAAACCCAACTTGACTCAACAGACTGCTATACTGGTTTATACTGGTTTCAGACTAGTTTCAGACTGGTTTCAAACTGGTTTTTACAGTGGTTTCTGCCTGGTCTAGGACTGGTGTGAGACTAGTCCCAGACTGGTCTCAGACTGGTGTTGGACTGGTGTGGGACTGGTCTCAGACTGGTGTTGGACTGGTGTGGGACTGGTCTCAGACTGGTGTGGGACTGGTCTCAGACTGGTGTTGGACTGGTGTGGGACTGGTGTGGGACTGGTGTGGGACTGGTGTGGGACTGGTCTCAGACTGGTGTTGGACTGGTGTGGGACTGGTGTGGGACTGGTCTCAGACTGGTGTGGGACTGGTCTCAGACTGGTGTGGGACTGTGAGAAGCGGAGCAGAAACTGCAGGATGAAGAGCTCTCTGGTCACGATGATGTCTGCAGTTTTGGTCTCTGCAGTCTCTGGCAGCGAGCCGACCTGAAACCTGGAGGTCAAAGTGTCGGCGAGCCGAGAGGAGGCGGACCTCACATCAGATTACAGCGCCCCTAATAACATTACAGTATGTTACATATCATTACACCGCATTAGGCTGGAGGCTGAACTCAGATCAGATTAGAGCCATCGATCCCTGCGGCAGCACAACAACAACAGATCCAGAGGCACCAGCAGAGCCCGACTCTGCCGTCAAGGGTACTGACAGGTGTGAATGTTGACGGACAATCAAATCATACACTGTGACCCTCAGCCCTATTACTAATAATGATAATAATAATAATAATGATGATAGTAATAATAATGATAATAATGATAATAATAATAATGATGATAGTAATAATAATGATAATAATGATAATAATAATAATGATGATAGTAATAATAATGATAATAATGATAATAATAATGATGATAGTAATAATAATGATGATGATGATAATAATGATGATAGTAATAATAATGATAATAATGATAATAATAATAATGATGATAGTAATAATAATGATAATGATGATGATGATGATGATGATGATGATAATAATGATGATAATAATAATAATAACGTCAGGTGTGGCGTTGTGAATCATCTGCTCTGATATTAAAATGTGTGCTGTTTGTTTACTGGAGCAGACTGTTTGTTTTCATTATTACACCACTGCGCTGCTCATGGCCCCAGGGCACATGATCACCTCATCACATGATCAGCTGATCACCTGTCTCTCTCTCTCTCCTCTGCAGGTATTGCGGATCGCTGCACAGCCGTCAAGTATCACTTCTCTCAGCCAATCAGACTGAGGAACATCCCTCTGAACCTGACCAGGACCATCCAACAGGACGAGTGGCACTTGCTGCGTATGCACACACACACACACACACACACACACACACACACACACACAAGCGAGTCAGCTTCATAGATAACTATGATTATAACAATGATTATACAACACTATAGAGACATTATAACAGATAATGAGTATAATGCGTCATAATGAATGAATGAATGAATTACAGACCTGTGCTTCATAGAAAGTGTTACTGAGGTTCTTTAAAAGGTCGTTCAGTCATGTGAATTATTGAACAATATGACGACTGAACGACTAAAATGCTGCGGTCATTATTAATTACTGATTAGAGATCGTAGAACATAGGTTATTAATTATATATTGTAGATTATAGATTATTGATTATAGATCATTGATTGCTGATTATATATTGTAGATCATAGATTATTGATTATAGATCATTGAGTACTGATAATGGATGATAAGTTGAAGAGTTCTTTGTGCTGATATATCTGCAGGCCTCCTCGCTGCGTGTCACCCGTTGCCAAGGAAACATGCCATGACAGCGTTATGTAACAGTACACAGGGACAGTAGTTACCACGGCAACACTCTGTCTGTTTGCTCATTTACCGCTTATTACTGACAGCCCGCTGTGTGTGTGTGTGTGTGTGTGTGTGTGTGTGTGCGCGTGTGTGCGGGCATGTGTGTGTGTGAAGTTAAATCAAGTAATTTATATTTTTGTGGCAGTTCAGGACACAACAATTCAAATGAACAACAGAAAGTTATTTTTCTCAGCTGTGAGACGAGAACACAACTTCAGAACGACAGAGATGTCTGCGTGTATAATGCATGTTTGATGTGTGTATCGTCCCGTAGACCTGCGGCGCATCACAGCGGGCTTCCTGGGAATGGCAGCGGCGGTCCTGCTGTGTGGGAGTATCGTGGCATCGGTGGGGTTCTTCTGGGAGGAGAGTCTGACGCAGCACGTCTCCGGCCTGCTGTTCCTCATGGCAGGTAACACACCAGATCAACATTCACACACAATCAGGTCAACTCACACACTATCAGGTCAACATTCACACACCATCAGATCAACATTCACACACCACCAGGTCAGCATTCACACACCATCAGGCCAACATTCTCTCACCATCAGGTCAACATTCACACACCATCAGATCAACATTCACACACCATCAGATCAACATTCACACACCATCAGGTCAACATTCACGCTATCTTGGCCTGTCGGGGATCAAATCAGCTACTTTCTGATTGGTCGATGATCTGTGTGCAGAGACTGGAGGCTGCGTGACAAGACTCTGGTTCTGGTTTCTTTTTGTAGTGCGAGCACTTTGGACCAATAAAATTTAAGCAACAGATAAACAGTGAGTTTGGACGAATGAGATTTGAGCATTAGGTAAACAGTCAGCTTGGACCAATCAGCTTTGCAGATGTTTGTTCATAGAGCTGAAGGGAGACTGTCACTCAGATATCTGCTGTATTATCAAGATTCATCGTCATCACACCTCAAATCACACACCTGAGAGTAGGGCTGGGCGATAAAATGATAATATCAATCGCAGAATAACTTTTCCTTGATTGAAATATGAGACGTAGTCGATATAACGCATTCCAGCCATGTTTTAACAGACAACACAAACAGCCAATGATAATAAGAATAGAGCCGCAGAGAACCAAATGCAGTGAAGGACTTTGACTGTCGAACAGCTGAGTGTTTGACAGCCACAGCATCCGACAGCAGCGCAGTGAGACAGACAAACAGAGCGCAGCTTCTCCTCACAGCACCAAAGTGTCTGAAACAGACACATCTGCAGAGGTGAAAGTGACTTCTTTAGACTCTACAGACGACTTTGTGTTAGTTTCAGCTTTAATCAGACTTTGGATGAATTATTTAGAAACACCAGGACGCATCGCTCCGTGTCTCATCCGGCCGCTCGCGCTGAGCTCTCATTATTATTACCAGGGGCAGATGTAATTTTTTGGGGGCCACAAGCACATGAGCTTATTTTCAGCCTTTCTCTAACTGTGAATGTCGGCAGGCTGTCGGCAGCTATAGGAGAAGTAGGCCGACTCAAAAGTTTTTAATTCCTGAGTAAAATGATTAACAGCACAGAAGTTTGACAGAAGCTGAAGTCAGAGTCCTGCAGTCAGGAGAGGTTGGCCTATTATCAGCACAATGTGCTTAAATTTACTGAAGTTTGTTTCAGCTGGAGCTTTTCATTTTTATATAATGATGGAAAGTTTAATAAATAATAATAAATCAAATGTTAATTACACTCCAACACACCATGGTCACATGACACTGTGTCAGTGAACTATGAGGGCAAAAAACAAACCACAAAAAAAGAAAAATAATTGTTCATTAATCATAATCAAAGTAAAATGTTCATTTAATGGTGGTATTGATTTTAGGTATGAGGCTCGGACCTTTGCTGGGAGGACATTTTAGTACCTGGACCTCTGTGAGTTTTAGTAGAATAGGTCCTCCAGCTGGTGATGCTGCTCTACAGTATATTTGTCATGTTCAATGTCTGACAGAAAATAAATATTTAAACCAAAATTAACCTGATGATATTTTCATATCTCACTGAGGAGTCAAAGGGACCTTTAAGCTCCAAAGAAATACTGATTTGATGGATATCGTGATAAATATTGATATTGACTGATATGAAAGAAATTATCGTGATAAGACTGTGTGTGTGTGTGTGTCTCCCTCTGCTGGTGACCGTCAGCACTCACATCAGGAAACAGCCTGTGAGGTCAGAGCAGCAGCCAGTCAGGTACCATGTACCGCAGCCTCGGCCACCAGCGTGTGAATGTGTGAATGTGACATGTCGTGTGAAAGTGGTCAAAAAGACTGAAAAGTGCCTTTAATACTCCTGCAGTCTGTTACCATGACGACAAAGCATCTCTCCTCTGGTGTCTCCTGCAGGGATCTTCTGCACCATCTCTCTGTGCACCTACGCAGCCAGCGTGACCTACGACCTCTCCAGGAACCCTCCCTTCATCTACGGGCTGCCGGCAGACGTCGACCACGGTTATGGCTGGTCCATCTGCTGCGCCTGGGCCAGCCTCGGGCTTGCCGTGGCCGCCGGCTGCCTCGGCACTACCTTCCCCTTCCTGAGCCGCACTGGAGCCCTGCGCTCCAAAACCGCCCGCGAGTCCTCCGTCTGAGCTGCCGCTGACCACGCAGGAAGGGGGTGGGCACTACGGGGGGCGGGGCCTCCAGGTGCAGCCACCGGCGTTGAGTCTCTAAAACGTGTTCACTTTTTACTCCGGAGCAAAGTGTTTGTACGACAGAAGTGTGTCTGTGCACCACAGCGCCCCCCAAAGGCTGCTGAGAGCTTATCATGTGGACACACACACTTCAGACACACACACTCATTGCAGACACACGTACACACACACTTCAGACACACACACACACACACACACAGTGCAGACACACACACACGTACACACACACTTCAGACACACACACTCATTGCAGACACACACACACATACATTGCAGACACACACACACACACACACTCTCAGACAGGGTATAACAGCTGCAGTCGAGTCTCTCGTGTTTTGTTGCTCAGACTTTTCTCTGCAGACCTTCAGGTGTAGTCCAGCACATGGTGACATCACAGGTGGGCGTGGCTACAGGTATCTTATCACAGCCAATCACTGACAGCAACCTGCAGGAGCTAAGACTAACACGTGTTATCTCCTCTTTAACCCTTTGATACCTGAGCAGATTAACCCTTTGATGCCTGAGCAGATGACCCATGTCTTTTAAAAAACGTGGGAGGAGGGTGACGAGAAATGACCCAAAAAATAACAACAAATTAGTAAAAAGTTCAAAGAAAGTTACCTAAAAAGCACAAGAAAAAGTAAAAAACAAACAAAAAACAGTAAAATGACCTCAAGAAGGTGCTGAAAAGATTTGTTTCTGTCACATTATTTTAAATAGACAGCTAAGAGAAGAATAAATAAAGTTTTCTTGACATTTTTGATTTTTGATAATATTTATTAATATTTTCAGGTTGCTGTCTTTTACTAGTTTTTTGCTGTTTGTGGGACATTTCTTTTCCAGTTTCAGGTTTTTCTGTTGAGTGTTTTTGAGGGAAATCAAACCAGTTTTCTCAGGTGTCACAAGTGTCGCAGGTGCTCATTAAAGGTGTCCGAAAGCAGCACAGAGACACTGACGGTGATCCAGGAGTTAAAGGGTTAAACAGACAGGTGACGGGTTTGAGTTCAGACTCGACTGCGGCCGAGACGCTCAAGAACCTGAAGATCCAAACCTGCAGATCCACAAACACTCAGCCGCCCGGCCGAAGCTTTTTGTGGTTCATCATCACACACATCCACCTTTAACCGAGTCTCTGAGGACTCGTCCTCACTCGAGTCACATCGAGTCTTTCCTCTTGTGTTTGGGCGGTAAAGAGCCGGTTCGATCGTCCAAACTGTGACAACAACACAAGTAAACACAGAGAGTCAATCTGAGCTGAGACAAACATCCAGGAAGTCTTCACTGTCCAACCAAACCAAACAGACGCAGACTGTCTCTGTGTCTGTCCCTCTGTGTCTGTCCGTCTGTGTCTGTCCATCACTGTCTGTCCATCGGTGTCCTGCAGGTTTGGATCCAGCATCCGTCCCAGAGCGTTTCTCAGATGTAAATAGGTGTTTTTTACCTGATGGAGCTGCAGCAGTGTTCTGGAGGAGGTGTTGTTTGGAGCTGAGCCACAGACTCTGATCCTTCACCCGTCCAACAGACCCACGCCTTCTCTGCCGCCTCCACTTCCTGTCATTCACAGGAAGTCCAGGTGTGAACAGGAAGTGTATAAACCAATGTATTATTATGGAAAAGACTGAATGCTGCTGCTTGGTGCTTTATTATTTATTGAATCAGCGTTCAGTCGTCCTCAGCTTAGTCTCGGAATCCGCAACAGACTGGATACCACGTCTGTACCCTCTGATACCCTCTGATACCCTCTGATACCCTCTCCTCCCCTCTGATACCCTCTCCTCCCCTCTGATACCCTCTCCTCCCCTCTGATACCCTCTGATACCCTCTGATACCCTCTCCTCCCCTCTGATACCCTCTCCTCCCCTCTGATACCCTCTGATACCCTCGATACCCTCTCCTCCCCTCTGATACCCTCTGATACCCTCTGATACCCTCGATACCCTCTGATACCCTCTCCTCCCCTCTGATACCCTCGATACCCTCTGATACCCTCTCCTCCCCTCTGATACCCTCTCCTCCCCTCTGCTACCCTCGATACCCTCTGATACCCTCTCCTCCCCTCTGATACCCTCTGATAGCCTCTCCTCGCCTCTGATACCCTCTCCTCCCCTCTGATACCCTCTCCTCCCCTCTGATACCCTCTCCTCCCCTCTGATACCCTCTCCTCCCCTCTGATACCCTCGATACCCTCTGATACCCTCTCCTCCCCTCTGATACCCTCTGATACCCTCTCCTCCCCTCTGATACCCTCGATACCCTCTGATCCCCTCTCCTCCCCTCTGATACCCTCTGATACCCTCGATACCCTCTGATACCCTCTCCTCTCCTCTCCTCCCTTCTGATACCCTCTGATACCCTCTCCTCCCCTCTGATACCCTCTGATACCCTCCGATACCCTCTCCTCCCCTCTGATACCCTCTCCTCCCCTCTGATACCCTCTGATACCCTCTCCTCCCCTCTGATACCCTCTGATACCCTCTCCTCCCCTCTGATACCCTCTCCTCCCCTCTGATACCCTCCGATACCCTCTCCTCCCCTCTGATACCCTCTCCTCCCCTCTGATACCCTCCGATACCCTCTCCTCCCCTCTGATACCCTCTCCTCCCCTCTGATACCCTCCCATCCCCTCTCCTCCCTCTGATACCCTCTCCTCCCCTCCTATACCCTCTCCTCCCCTCTGATACCCTCTGATACCCTCTCCTCCCCTCTGATACCCTCTCCTCCCCTCTGATACCCTCCGATACCCTCTCCTCCCCTCTGATACCCTCTCCTCCCCTCTGATACCCTCTCCTCCCCTCTGATACCCTCGATACCCTCTGATACCCTCTCCTCCCCTCTGATACCCTCTGATAGCCTCTCCTCCCCTCTGATACCCTCTCCTCCCCTCTGATACCCTCTCCTCCCCTCTGATACCCTCGATACCCTCTGATACCCTCTCCTCCCCTCTGATACCCTCTGATACCCTCTCCTCCCCTCTGATACCCTCGATACCCTCTGATACCCTCTCCTCCCCTCTGATACCCTCGATACCCTCTGATACCCTCGATACCCTCTGATACCCTCTCCTCTCCTCTCCTCCCTTCTGATACCCTCTGATACCCTCTCCTCCCCTCTGATACCCTCTGATACCCTCCGATACCCTCTCCTCCCCTCTGCTACCCTCTCCTCCCTCTGATACCCTCTGATACCCTCTCCTCCCTCTGATACCCTCTGATACCCTCTCCTCCCTCTGATACCCTCTCCTCCCCTCTGATACCCTCCGATACCCTCTCCTCCCCTCTGATACCCTCTCCTCCCCTCTGATACCCTCCGATACCCTCTCCTCCCCTCTGATACCCTCTCCTCCCCTCTGATACCCTCCGATACCCTCTCCTCCCCTCTGATACCCTCTCCTCCCCTCCGATACCCTCTCCTCCCCTCTGATACCCTCTGATACCCTCTCCTCCCCTCTGATACCCTCTCCTCCCCTCTGATACCCTCCGATACCCTCTCCTCCACTCTGATACCCTCTCCTCCCCTCTGATACCCTCTCCTCCCCTCTAACAGAGTAGGCTGATGTGGGAATGAACGTTTCCCGATCACTTATTTCCGTTTAAAAGTCGGCATCTACCTGACCCCCCCCAGACCCATCATTGACTCTGAAGCACTCTAACTCTAACCCTAACCCTAACCCTCACCCCCCCCCCCACACACACACACATAAACACACACACACACACAGATCTTCTCAGACACCCTCTGATATCGACTGATAACCTTCTTCTTGATACCCCCCATCATGACCCTTCTGTACCCTCTGGTACCTCATATATTATTTTTTATTATTTAAAAAAGGTTATTTGATAGGGACAATGCGAATAAACATAGTACAACTTCTGCCTGCTAGAAACAAGCTGATGCCTCACATTTAGAGACTTCCAGTTTCCATATTTACTCTTCTTTACCCTTTGACACTGATCATAACTCCCCTGTACCCTCTGATACCCCATCATACCTGCTGATGCCCCTCCTGTACCCTCTGATACCCCATCATACCTGCTGATGCCCCTCCTGTACCCTCTGATACCCCATCATACCTGCTGATGCCCCTCCTGTACCCTCTGATACCCCATCATACCTGCTGATGCCCCTCCTGTACCCTCTGATACCCCATCATTGAAGCCCTGTGCTGCCCTCTGCTGGATGCCGAGTTCCTCTTCACTGTTCTGTTGGTATTCTGATGTTCGGCTGTAAATATGTGATGGAAACATCCTCAGACTGGTTCTGGTCTCAGACTGGTTCTGGTCTCGGTGTTTACAGACTTGCTCTTGTGATTAAAATGAAATATTACAAACTTGTGAGATGTGT
Organism: Plectropomus leopardus; assembly: GCF_026936395.1. Classification (NCBI taxonomy): domain Eukaryota; kingdom Metazoa; phylum Chordata; class Actinopteri; order Perciformes; family Serranidae; genus Plectropomus; species Plectropomus leopardus. Next base: position 41,305,243 of record NC_142178.1, on the reverse strand, counting down.
GTTTCATGGCTCTGTAACAAAAACACAAACTGCTGAATGGATCAGAGCTCTGCTCACAGTTTGATGCCGACTGTCTGAAAGTCAGACTGCAGGTGTGCAGTTACTGATATTGATCGGTATTATCGTTGATAAACAGTTAAATTAGCAGCTCAGGTGTCACATGACGGACTGATGTGTGAATGACAGTCTGTGATCTCAGGGACTCTTTAGATGATCTAAAGCCTCAGCGGGATGTTTACAGACCTTCGGTCCGCCACCACAGACTGATTTATGGCTACATACATCACACCGGAGGCCCTCGAACATCAGTTATCCTCAACCCTTTAAGTTTCCTGTTTTACTTTGAAAGACTTTAGTCTCCTGTTGTTTCAGTTCCTGTCCTTGATTATCTGGACCTGCTGTCATCACTCACCTGTCTGATTCACTCACCCGTGTCTGATTCAGATCCTCTGACAGCTGTTTTCATCATCAACCATCGTTTGTTCAGGAAAAACTGACGCGGCTTTGAGCTCTTTATCAGCGAAGCCCCGAATTCACATCCAGCAGCTAAATATTCACACAAAACATCTGTAATCCAACAAAAACCAACAACCAGCAGCGATGATGTCAAAACTCACAACTGCAATGTCACCTGTCACCTAACACTGTCTGAGACTCACCTGGACCCCAAGACCTGGACCTGAAGACCTTCATTATTTAGACCATTTTCATTATTATTGTTGTTATTGATGTTTAACAATATTTTCAGCTGCAGTCCCGCCGGTGGCCGCCGGGGAGCAGCTTACGTCACTCTGCCACGCGCACCTACTCCCACTCTGAAGCTCCGCCCATGTACGTCAGACCCTGACCAATGCGCATGCGCAGCCGCTCCACAGTCACCGCACCAACAGCGAGTCACAACAACCGAGAGGACCCCCGGGAGGCCGGGGAGCACACTGAAGGAGCCGCCGAGAGGAGCTGCAGGAGGCCGGGGAGCACACTGAAGGAGCCGCCGAGAGGAGCTGCAGGAGGCCGGGGAGCACACTGAAGGAGCCGCCGAGAGAAGCTGCAGGAGGCCGGGGAGCACACTGACACAGCCCGGGGCCGGAGCCGCAGCAGCGGACACTCAGCGGAGCAGGACCGGTGTTAGTAGCACCGAGCAGCCGGCCGGGGCACTCCGAGGACCCGGGGAGTCCTCCCGGTGAGTCCGCACACACACCGGGGCTCACCGGGACACTCACCGGTTAGCCGCTCACGGGGCTAACCGGGCCCAGCAGCCGCTCGCCGCCGATGGATGCTCTCCGGGCGGCTAACCGCTGTTAACGATAGCGGCTACATGCTAACAGGCTAACAGAGGATGAACCGTTAACGGAAGCCTCCCGGTGAACGGACCGACATCCGGTGAACATCTGTCCGCAGCCCAGGATGGTCCACGCCGGACTTACACCCCGCCGCTCACCGTCCATGTAAACCGGAGCACCGGGCAGCCGGTCCGTCGGTCCGCAGCCATGCAGGCGGCGCCGCCGCAATACGACTTCTTCAGCGAGGAGAACGGCCCCAAGTGGAAGGGCCTGCTGGTGTCTGCGCTGGAGAAGGTACACGACCCCAACTACACACCGAGACACACAACAACAACAACAACAACAACAACACAGTCAGTAACAGGAGGCCTGCTGCTGTCTGAGTTGGAGAAGATACACAACCTAAACTACATATTGAGACACAAATACACACACGCTGTAACACACTCTGTGTGTGTGTGTGTGTGTGTGTGTGTGTGTGTGTGTGTGTGTGTGTGCAGGTCCTTGAAAACTCTTAAACTCCAGGTAGTACTTATGAAGGTACAGAGCAAGTTAATTAGTGGTGTTATAAAACAGTCAAAGGGGCAGTCAGCTGTTTGTCAGAGACAGGAGAACAGACATCAGGGACACACTGTGGTCAGATGGGGACACTGAAGACACACTGTGTACCTCTGTGGACAGACAGGAACACTGAAGACACACTGTGTCCTGCTGTGGACAGATGGGGACAACGCATACACAATGTGTCCTGCTGAAAAGAACTTCTCTGACAAGAAACTGAAGCTGTTCTCTACAGATCCACCAGACCCCACTGAGAAAACAGAGTGATGGAGGCAGCAGAGCAGCAGCAGCAGCAGCACAGGCAGCAGAGCAGCAGCAGCAGCAGCAGAGCAGCATTGTCTGTGTCCACACATGTTAAATCTCTGGTTTTCTCAGTGGATTCTGGTGGATCTGCAAAGACCTGCTCCAGTGTTCAAATGGGAATCTGTGTCTGACATTAAAGGAAATCAGAGAAAATATTCCAAATATAACGCACACGTAAACCGATGTTGGTTTGTTTTGTCTTATGTCTGTCCACAGCAGGACACAGTGCATCTTCTGTCTCTGTCCTCCGCTCCTCTCTGCTTTAGGAGACACGCTAACTGTGGATCATATACAAACAGACAAACAGCTGACTGTCCTTTTAAGGCCTTGAAAGTCATTGAGTCTTGAAGTCTTGAATCTGAATCATCAAAAGTGTTACGGTAATGGGTCTTAGATCAGGTCTGTAGATCAGGTCCTGAATCAGGTCTCTGGTCAGTGTTTTAGAGGTGAAGCGAGTTTGCAGATGGTGAAGTCGCTTTGTTGTTGGAGAAACAGAAACCTGCAGGTGTGTGTGTCCAAACACAACTCACCTGCATGCAGGTGTTCATGTGGGACTGGTGTGAGACACGTCTGTGCTTCCTGCTGCTGCTTCACATTAAGAGCTGTTCACCCGCAGACCACCGGAAGGCTTTTATTGTGAAGCTGCAGCCGGAAGTGAGCTCAGTGTGTGTGTCAGCGGCTCGGTCTAATCGCTGGTGTTTGTGGAGTCTTCACTGTTGATGAGAACATCAGTGTTTAGACCACAAACAGGAAGTCAGCGTTAACTCTTTATGTACAGTAGGGACAGAGTACACCTGAGCAGGTAGAGTACAGAGTACACCTGAGCAGGTAGAGTACAGAGTACACCTGAGCAGGTAGAGTACAGAGTTCCTGAGGGCATACCTGTCCTCTGATGGGGGGACAAGCCAGCCCTAACCATAAGTTTTACCATAGCTTCTCGTGACTGTCTCTGTTCCTCTGTGTCTCTCTGTCCCACTGCAGGTCCTGAATCAGGTGCACCCGAACTTGGTGTCCCAGCAGGAGGCGCTGCAGTACATCGAGGAGCTGATCCTGCTGCTGCTCAGCATGCTGTGTCAGGCTCAACCACGCACGGTCCAGGACGTTGAGGTACCTGAGACACAAAGACAGGAAGAGACACATAGGGGCCCCCCCCCCCCCCACTGCTCCCTGGCCTCAGACCGTGTGTTTATTTGTGTGTTTATGTTTGTGTGTTTGTTTATTTGTGTGTTTTTGTTTGTGTGTGTGCTGTGTTGTTGTGGAGTCAGCTGATCACACTGAGAGAAACCTGCAGTCAACAACCAATCAGATCCATCACAGGTGTTCACCACAGTCCTGTCTCTGCTGACACACCTGACCCCCCCCCCACCATCAGAGGACAGGTGTGTCCTCAGTCTGTCCCGTGTGAGCAGAGGACAGGTGTGTCCTCAGTCTGTCCCGTGTGAGCAGAGGACAGGTGTGATCAGTGTCAGTGGGATGTTTCCAGTCCAGATGCATCAGGCCGTGTCAACGCTTTTCAGTCACTGTCCTTATCTCCACACAACGCCATAAATAACATACCTGTACGTGTGCATATTGACACGTGTGTCCCTCCACCATCATCATAGCTGCCAGTCGGTGGTTTCCATTAACCCTCGAACTGCACAAATTGAAATTGTGCATATAAAATGCGTCTAATGTAAACACGTTGATTTCTAAAAAACTCCCATTCATCAAAAAAGATTTTCGTCTGGCATGAGGTGGTATTTCAGGTGAGTGACCGCTGCGTGTGAACGCTGCGTGTGAACGCTGCGTGCGAACGCTGCGTGTGAACGCTGCGTGCGAACGCTGGTCTGCAGAACGTGCGAGCTGTTCCAAGTCCTCCTCTGTAAACTCCCACTCATGTTGGGGAAAAAGGCGTCTGCATGTTTGATGCTTCTGATCTCTGCTGAGTAGACCACTTCAGTCCAGATGTTCGGTCCAGGTGTCCTCACCTGTCTCTCCTCTTCCCCTCAGGAGCGAGTTCAGAAGAGTTTTCCTCACCCCATCGATAAGTGGGCGATCGCTGACGCTCAGGCCGCCATCGAGAAGAGGAAGAGGAGGAACCCTCTGGCTCTGCCCGTGGACAAGATCCACCCTCTGCTGAAGGTACGCCCGTCTCCACCGCCATCCCCGTCCTCATCACCATGACAACAATGACCGTGTTTCCCATGATGCTCTGTGTGGGCAGGAGGTGCTGGGCTACAAGGTGGACCACCAGGTGTCGGTCTACATGGTCGCCGTGCTGGAGTACATCTCCGCCGACATCCTGAAGCTCGCAGGAAACTACGTGAGGAACATCCGCCACTACGAGATCTCCCAGCAGGACATCACCGTGGCCATGTGTGCCGACAAGGTACACAACCACAGCTACACACCACTACACAACCACGGCTACACACCACTACACAACCACAGCTACACACCACCACACAACCAGTACTACACACCACTACACAACCACAGCTACACACCACTACACAACCATGGCTACACACCACTACACAACCACTACTACACACCACTACACAACCACGGCTACACACCACTACACAACCAGTACTACACACCACTACACAACCAGTACTACACACCACTACACAACCAGTACTACACACCACTACACAACCACAGCGACACACCACTACAGTACTCACACGGGTCCTCGGGGACGCTTGGTCTGTGGGCGGCGCCCTCACTCAGGAAGTAAAGGTCAGCGGAGGCGTCCTCCAGTCGGGACGTGCGGAGGCGTTCGGTACCTCGTTCACAGATCCTGTAGCAGGTGAATCGGTGATGTCACTTCCTGTCCCCCAGGTGCTGATGGACATGTTCCACCAGGACGAGGAGGACATCAGCGGCTTCCCTCTGATGGACGAGGAGCCGTCAGCCAATGAGGAGCAGAGTTACTACGAGCTGGTGAGGAGCCTGATGTCGGACGGACGCCATTACCTGAGACAGCTGAACCTGCTGATCAAGGTGTTCAGGGAGCCCTTCACCTCCAACGCCATGCTGTACTCCCAACACGTACGTACACCTGATCAATAACCTGATCAATAACCTGTCAGTCAGCCCTTCACCTCCAACGCCATACTGTTCATTATTGTAATATGACATGCATCTGTTTCTATTGTTCTGTGCCCCCTCTCCCCCCTCTCCCCCCCTCTCTTTCTCTTTCCTTTTTTGCCATGATTGTATTTCACTTGCTATTTACGACATCTATTGCTCGTCTGTCCGTCCTGGAAGAGGGATCCCTCACTGTCCTCTACCGCTCTTCCTGAGGTTTCTTCCTCTTTTTTTTTTTTTTCCCCGTTACAGGGGTTCTTTTTGGGGAGTTTTTCCTCGGGTGATGTGAGGGTCTAAGGGCAGAGGGATGTCGTACACTGTAAAGCCCTCTGAGGCAAACCTTGTTTTGTGATAATGGGCTATATAAATAAAACTGACTTGACTGACTTGACTGTGCCGTGGGTCTGATCAGTATTATTGATCTCCTGAGTGTCTGATCAGTATTATTGATTCCCTGTCTGCAGGACGTGGACAGTATCTTCAGTCGAATTGTTGATATCCATGAGGTGACTGTGAAGCTGCTCGGTCTAATCGAGGACACGGTGGAGATGACCGATGAAGGAAGTCCTCATCCTCTGGTGGGGAGCTGCTTCGAGGACCTGGCTGAGGTCTGAACCTGAACCTGAACCTGTGTGTTTATTGATCAGTGTATTTTAGTGTTTTGGACTGTATATCTACACATACAGTATCTGTTTTTATTATAAACTGAGGGGAGTGTGTTGACGTCAGCTGGCGTGCTAACAGGTGAGTGTGTTGACATTAGCTGGAGTGCTAACAGGTGAGTGTTGACGTTAGCTGGAGTGCTAACAGGTGAGTGTGTTGACGTTAGCTGGCGTGCTAACAGGTGAGTGTTAACGTTAGCTGGAGTGCTAACAGGTGAGTGTGTTGACGTTAGCTGGCGTGCTAACAGGTGAGTGTGTTGACATTAGCTGGAGTGCTAACAGGTGAGTGTGTTGACGTTAGCTGGCGTGCTAACATGTGAGTGTTTTAGCTGGCATGTTGACAGCCTGCTACGTTTCTTTAAACTGACGGACCTGATCAATGGATGTGATGTGTGATTGATTGACAGGAGCTGGCCTTTGACCCCTATGAGACGTATGCTCAGGACACGTTGCGCTCCGGGTTCCACGAGCACTTCCTGAGTCAGGTGACCAAACCAGGAGCTGCCTTCCACCTGCAGGTAAGCCCCGTCCCCATCTATGGGATTTAATTGCAGCAGCCAATCACAGAGCTTCACCTGTTGTTGTGTATAGAAACCTGATTAAACTCTTAGCAGCTGAGGCTCATGGGTATTGTAGTTTTTAGGGTCAGGATGTAAATCTGTTTGATCCGTGAAAGAAACCTTTGAAATTTAAAAAGTTACTGAACTGATGAAATGATGATGATGGTGGTGATGAAGATGAAGATGATGATGATGGTGATGATGATGATGAAGATGATGGTGATGATGATGAAGATGATGGTGATGATGAAGATGAAGATGATGATGGTGATGTTGTTGATGATGATGATGAAGATGATGATGATGATGAAGATGATGGTGATGATGAAGATGATGATGGTGATGTAGTTGATGATGATGATGAAGATGGTGATGATGAAGATGATGGTGATGATGAAGATGATGGTGTGTGATGATGAAGATGATGGTGATGATGAAGATGATGATGGTGATGTAGTTGATGATGATGATGAAGATGATGATGATGAAGATGATGGTGTGTGATGATGAAGATGGTGGTGATGATGGCGGTGATGATGATGATAGTGATGATGATGGTGATGCTGGTGATGAAGATGATGGTGGTGACGTGATGATGATGATGATGGTGATTATGATGAAGATGGTGATGATGATGATGAAGATGATGGTGATGATGATGATGATGATGATGATGGTGGTGATGGTGATGATGATGATGAAGATGATGGTGATGATGATGATGGAGATGATGATGATGATGATGGTGATAATGGTGATGATGAAGATGATGGTGATTATGATGAAGATGATGATGATGGTGATGATGATGATGATGATGATGATGATGATGATGATAACCCTAACCTCTACAGCGTTTTAATAGGGCTCTTAATAAACAGTCCAGCTCCTTGAGACTATGGCGGGACATATGAGACTATGGAAACCCTGGTGCGGCGGACGGTCTGTGTGTGTGCTGTGAAATTACATCCTTGATTGTAAAAAAAAGTGGAATTCGGATTATATCTTACTGGGCGGGTCTCAGTTTCCCTTTTTTTCCTGCCCAGGAAGAGTATATGTATGGGAAACACTGTGGTGGTGATGATGATGAAGATGATGATACAGTCTTCTTTCTGTCTTCAGTCCATCTGTGAAGGTTTTAAAGAAGCTGTTCAGTATGTTCTGCCCCGACTGCTGCTCACTCCTGTTTACCACTGTCTACACCTGTTCGAGATCCTCAAGGTGAGCAATAATACCTGTAACACACCTGTGGTTGTGAGTGCAGAGTGCGTCCTCTGGGTGAGATGGTCCAGCCGACATCCGAAGTGTCAGAAAGTCTGATTCCTTTGAATTCTTGATCTCATTCAGATTTAAAAAAATAATCATCTTCTAAAAAAACATCAAACTTTAGTTTTTCAGTTGATGTCTGCAGCACCTGTTCAGACCAGCAGGGGGCCCTCCCTGCAGGGTCACAACCAGTGCTGCAGAGCCTGGACCGGTGTGGTCTGGACTGATGTTCTCAGGTGTTACCTGTCCGGGTGCTGATCAGTTCGTGACCTCTGTGTCTCCATAGCAACTGGAGGAGAAGAGCGAGGACGAGGAGGACAAAGAGTGTCTGAAACAGGCGATCACCGCTCTGCTCAACCTGCAGAGCAGCATGGAGAGGATCTGCTCCCGGAGCCTCGCCAAGAGGAGGCTCAGGTATAGCGTCCCAACACACCTGTGTACACTCGCTCACAAAAAAATCAGTCAAGACTAAACTCTGAGAATCTGCTGAGAGATGTCCATCATTAGTTTCTACAAAGACTGATTTGATCCATCAGTGAAAAACTGATGTTTAAAGATGCCATTTTCCCACAGACCGCAACAGTTCACAGGAGGACAGAATTTAAAATGCTGCCAAAAATTCAGTTTCCCAGATAAACTTCTGAAATGCTGCACACTAAATCTACCATGACAGCAATATTTTATCTGCCCGATCTTTGATAAATGAAAAATCTGTGTTGACGGTTTACGTCGGACAGTCTGAAGTCGCAGTTGGTATCAATTAAGGTTTCATGAGTTTTTCAGTTTTTGATAAAAACAGAGTGATGGACTTCACCATGTCAACCACAGTGAAGTTTGCAAACATTTCTTCATATTTTGGTGTAAGTTTCAAAGTTGCAGCATGTATGAATGCTTAATTATGAATTTAGAAACGTCTGAAATGTAGACGGTCGCTGTGGCGCCTCCATCAGGACTGCTGGCTTGTGTTTGCAGCTGAGGAGGTTTAGTATGAGACTGGGCTGATGTGCAAAGTTTGTTTTATTTTTATGCTTGGGAAGTTGGATTTTCTCAGAATAATAATAATAATACTTAAAATAAAAAGTGATAATAATAATAATATTGAGGAGAGTAAGAGGGACCGTTGGCTTCTAATAAACGGTGTGAAACTGAGTCCAACAATAAGAGCTGAACTCCTCCCATCCTCCCTGTTTCCCTCAGACAGAAATAGACCAGGACGGGGAGGGAGGGGGCTTTACTGGTGTTGTGGGGGGTCAGGTTGGCGGAGGGGGGGTCAGTGGGGGGGTCAGGGTGGTGTTGTTGGAGGGAAGTGTCGTCAGCGTCTGGGCGGTGCTGCTCTGCTGCTTATTGTTCTCTGTGAGAAAGAAAAGAACTGTGAGAGCAGAAACACTGCAGCCGTCTGCTCAATAAAGTTTCTACTTTAATACGCTCCGATCACAACCAGAGGAGCAAGAGGAGGAGGAGAGGAGGAGGAGAGGAGGAGGAGAAGATCGATGGTTGGATGGTCAGCAGCTGGATATGAGGACGTAGGTGACTTTAGTTTCTTTGTTGTTGAGCAGCAGGTTAGTCCAACATAAGTGGAGGAAGACGGAGTCTTACAGAGTCTGAACGAGTCTGTCCTAGTCTGTAGGAGTCTGTTCTAGTCTGTAGGAGTCTGTTCTTGTCCGTTGGAGTCTGTAGCAGTCTGTAGGAGTCTGAAGGTGTCTGTTGTAGTCTGAGAGAGTCTTCCAGAGTGTTTATGGTTGTTGTGAAACAGCAGTAACATACTTGAGGGGTTTATCTGTAACCTGATTAGTGAGCTGGTCTCAGCTGGCTGTGAATTAAAGGAACAGTCCGTCTAACTGTGAGTTCTGCCGTGAATTTGCATTCGCACTTGATATTTCTGTTTTTACAGTTTCTTGCTGATAAATTCTGATTTTTAGAAATGTGTGTGAAAATATTTTCTTGACAAATTACCATTTATAAAAAAAAAGAAAAAGCATCTAAATGTTTTCTTTGATCACCATATATATATATATATTTCTTGAAAATTTGCTGCATTATTTTTTAAAGAAAATCTTCAAAGGCAAACCTTAAAAATTCTTTAAAAATCACCAAAAATTTTAAAGAAAAAAAAGGTCAGCATTGTGTCCTCTCTGTGGTCCTATGTTCTGCTTCATTATGTCCACACATGTCCAATAGGAGACGGGTCTGAACTGCAGCAGGTAAGTCTGGTACCTGGACTCTTTAATATGAAGACACGCTGACGTCCCTGAAAGAGATGTCCTCTGGATGGCAGCGTATATTGCTCCAAAACCTGTATGGACCTTTCAGCATTCATGCTGCCTTCACACATGTCAAGTTACCCACGTTAATTTTTTTTGTTATTTATTTGTGGCAGTTTCAAAGAAAACATGCCCTTGTCCATGCAAAAATTCTGAATAAAACAGAATCGCCAACATATACATACATAGATACATATATATATATAGTCAAAGGGTTAAATAGCGTCATCAGGTGAGTCGAGGACGTCACAGTGAGAAGAGATGTGGTGATTTCAGAGGACCGACTGATCTGTGCAGGTCAGACTGACTTGGTGTGCCCTCTGCAGGGCAACTCATCTCCGTCACGCCGAGTCCATCAGCTGATGCTGACAGGAAGTGGAACACACTGTGACATTCTGGTTTTTCAGAGCGACTCTGAGGTCGTGCGTTGAAACTCCTGGTTTCTGGCGGCGGCTGGTGACAGTCTGTCAGCTGACAGTCAGCTGACCATCGGGTGGTGACCGAGTTGTAGGACAAATTCGTCCATGTGTCCCGAGCTCAGGTTGTCTCTGATCTATGTCCTGACGTCGCCTCTTTCTTCTTCTGTGGTGCAGTGAGTCTGCGTGCCGGTTTTACAGCCATCAGATGAAGGGGAAGCACCTCGCCATCAAGAAGATGAACGAGATCCAGAAGAACATCGACGGCTGGGAGGGGAAGGACATCGGCCAGTGCTGCAACGAGTTCATCATGGAGGGCACGCTGACCCGTGTGGGCGCCAAACACGAGCGCCACATCTTCCTGTTCGATGGCCTGATGGTCTGCTGCAAGTCCAACCACGGCCCGCCGCGGCTGCCCGGCGCCGGCTCCGCCGCTGAGTACCGCCTCAAAGAGAAATTCTTCATGCGCAAAGTCCAGATCAACGACAAGGACGACAAGGAGGGCGAGTACCGGCACGCCTTCGAGATCATCCTGAAGGACGGCAACAGCGTGGTGTTCGCCGCCAAGTCGGCAGAGGAGAAAAATGGCTGGATGGCAGCGCTGATCTCGCTGCAGTATCGCAGCACGCTGGAGCGCATGCTGGACTCGGCCATGCTGCAGGAAGAGAAGGATGAGCAAGTGAGGCTGCCTGGTGCAGAGGTGTACCGCTTCGCCGAGGCCGACTCCGAGGAGAACGTTGTGTTTGAGGAGAACGTCCAGTCCAAGTCCGGGATCCCCATCATTAAGGCGGGCACGGTCCTGAAGCTGATCGAGAGGCTCACCTTCCACATGTACGCAGGTGAGACCAGACGCCACGCACACATGCCACCGCACACACTCCACGCACACACTCCACGCACACGCCACAGATATCACACATACACACCACGCACACGCCACACTAGTCTTTATAGATTAACTTCTCACGGAAAGTCTCTCGTCTCCAGTGTTGAACTATTTTGACTCGTGATGACTTGTGATGTCTCATGATGACTTGTCATGACTTGTGTTGACTTGTGATGACTCGTGATGACTTGTGTCTCTGTGTCCTCCTTCAGATCCAAACTTTGTGCGAACCTTTCTGACCACCTACAGGTCATTCTGTAAACCTCAGGAGCTGCTGGACCTGCTCATAGAGAGGTGAGCTCACCTGTCCCCACCTGTCTGTCTGCACCTGTCTGTCTCCACCTGTCCTCTCCTGTCTGTCCTCACTTGTCCTCTGCCGTCTGTCCTCAGGTTTGAGATTCCGGAGCCGAGGCTCAGTGAGGTGGATCAGATGGAGGGAGGAGAGCAGCCACTGAGTGCCGAACTCAAACGCTTCCGCAAAGAGTTTGTCCAACCTGTCCAACTCAGGTAGAGACTGACACCAGCAGGAGACACACACACACACACACACACACACACACACACGCTGAAAACCTACACACAAACTAAATAAAAATGTTCTGTATGTGACACTTGGGCCACAGCAGACTGAATACCTGTGGTCCAGGTGTGGCTGATCATGTGACCTCTGCTCTCACCTGCAGGGTGCTGAATGTGTGTCGTCACTGGGTGGAGCATCACTTCTATGACTTTGAGAGAGACGCTCACCTGCTGAGACAACTGGAGGAGTTCATCTCCTCTGTCAGAGGTACCTGTGAACACCTGTCAGTCAGAGATACACACCTGTGAACACCTGTCAGTCAGAGATACACACCTGTGAACACCTGTCAGTCAGAAGTAAAGACCTGTGAACACCTGTCAGTCAGAAGTAAAGACCTGTGAACACCTGTCAGTCAGAAGTAAAGACCTGTGAACACCTGTCAGTCAGAGATACACCTGTAAACACCTGTCAGTCAGAAGTAAAGACCTGTGAACACCTGTCAGTCAGAGATACACACCTGTGAACACCTGTCAGTCAGAGATACACCTGTCAGTCAGAAGTAAAGACCTGTGAACACCTGTCAGTCAGAGATACACACCTGTGAACACCTGTCGGTCAGAGATACACACCTGTGAACAACTGTCAGTCAGAGATACACACCTGTGAACAACTGTCAGTCAGAGATACACACCTGTGAACACCTGTCAGTCAGAGATACACACCTGTGAACACCTGTCAGTCAGAGATACACACCTGTGAACACCTGTCAGTCAGAAGTAAAGACCTGTGAACACCTGTCGGTCAGAGATACATACCTGTGAACACCTGTCAGTCAGAAGTAAAGACCTGTGAACACCTGTCAGTCAGAGAAACACACCTGTGAACACCTGTCAGTCAGAAGTAAAGACCTGTGAACACCTGTCAGTCAGAGATACACACCTGTGAACACCTGTCAGTCAGAGATACACCTGTAAACACCTGTCAGTCAGAAGTAAAGACCTGTGAACACCTGTCAGTCAGAAGTAAAGACCTGTGAACACCTGTCAGTCAGAGATACACACCTGTGAACACCTGTCAATCAGAGAAACACACCTGTGAACACCTGTCAGTCAGAGAAACACACCTGTGAACACCTGTCAGTCAGAAGTAAAGACCTGTGAACACCTGTCAGTCAGAAGTAAAGACCTGTGAACACCTGTCAGTCAGAGATACACCTGTAAACACCTGTCAGTCAGAAGTAAAGACCTGTGAACACCTGTCAGTCAGAAGTAAAGACCTGTGAACACCTGTCAGTCAGAGATACACCTGTAAACACCTGTCAGTCAGAGATACACCTGTGAACACCTGTCAGTCAGAGATACACCTGTAAACACCTGTCAGTCAGAGATACACCTGTGAACACCTGTCAGTCAGAGATACACCTGTAAACACCTGTCAACTGAAAGAAAGAGATGATGTCATGTGTTGCAGGTAAGGCGATGAGGAAGTGGGTGGAGTCCATCACTAAGATCATCCAGAGGAAGAAGCAGGTACAGGTGAGTGCGCCCAGCCACAGCATCACCTTCCAGAACTCTCCGCCCCCCATTGAGTGGCACATCTGCAAACCAGGAAACAGCGAGCTGTTCGACCTCATGACGCTGCATCCCATCGAGATTGGCCGCCAGCTCACCCTGCTCGAGTCCGACTTGTACAGGTAACACACCTGTCTCACCCCTCACACATGTGTCCCACCTGTCTCACCCCTCACACACCTGTCCCACCTGTCTTACCTGTCTCACAGAGCGGTGCAGCCATCAGAGCTGGTCGGAAGTGTCTGGACCAAAGAAGACAAAGAGATTCACTCCCCCAACCTGCTGAGAATGATCCGACACACCACCAACCTCACCCTGTGGTTCGAAAAGTGAGACATCACACCGACGTCACTCTGACATCACAAACTACATTTATACTCTTCACGTATCGACAGCGTGATCTCACATAGCGAGAACCAACCAAAGTTTCCAAATTTAGCTGAAGTCCTGAACCATTACCATGTACCTGTTCAATCCTATCTGACCACGATCCGAGGAACCATGCGAGACACCCAGTCTCCGGAGAAGAAGCCGAGTTAGTGACCTGCAGGATGTGGACATGAAGAAAGAGAGAGAAGAACAGAGGAGCTGTATCACAGGAAGTCCCCCCGCAGACTATATCAGCCTAACTAGGGGCTGATCCATAGCAAGCCTGAGCCAACCCTAACTTTAAGCTTTATCAAAGAGGAGAGTCTGAGCCAGCCCTAACTATTAGCTTTATCAAAGAGGAGAGTCTGAGCCAGCCCTGACTATAAGCTTGATCAGAGAGCACAGTCTGAATGATGTGTTACCTGTCCTCCAGCAGCACTAAGGTGTGTGTGTGTGTTCTCTGCAGGTGTATCGTAGAAACAGAAAACCTGGAGGAACGAGTCGCCGTTGTGTCTCGGATCATCGAGATCCTGCAGGTTTTTCAGGAACTCAACAACTTCAACGGTGTCCTGGAGGTGGTCAGTGCCATGAACTCGTCTCCGGTGTACAGACTGGACCACACCTTTGAGGTAACAGGGACCCTCACACTCTGAGAACAGGGCCCTGTAGGGTCTGTGAAGTCTTGAAAAGTCGTGAATTTAAGAAGGTTTAAGGGTTAAGTCTTAAATTTTTTAGACGTCCTGTAGTGCAGAGTCCGATGTGACTCACGTAAGGGACCATTACACCGGCCAGCCGATGTGGCGTGTGATGGGCAAAGTTTAACAGCAGCAGTAGCTCCTTCCTACGGGAAGTTTTATCACACAAAACGATGAGATCCAGTTTATGTACATACTGTATATGTGTAGACTGTATATAAAGACACGTACAGTATGTAGACAATAATGGTTTGATATGCTGTGATTTTCCTGTAAACGTTTCAATAATCAGCAGATTTTTTATTTTTGTTTTCAGCAAATTCCGAGTCGGCAGAGAAAAATCCTGGAGGAGGCTCACGAGCTGAGCGAGGATCACTACAAGAAGTACTTAGCCAAACTGCGCTCCATCAACCCCCCCTGTGTCCCCTTCTTTGGTATGGACCACTGACCCCCCTTAAAACTGGGGTCAAAGGCTAAATGTTGTTTCTAAAGGGTTAAACCTGGGATCAAGGGTCAAATGTCTCTCTCTGGGGTCAAAGGTTAACCCTCTGCATCTGTCCCGGTGCATCAGGAATCTACCTGACCAACATCCTGAAGACGGAGGAGGGGAACCCGGACTTCCTGCGGCGCCACGGTAAGGACCTGATCAACTTCAGTAAGAGGAGGAAGGTGGCGGAGATCACGGGGGAGATCCAGCAGTACCAGAACCAGCCGTACTGTCTGCGCGGTGAGAGTGACATCAGGGTCAGTAAACGCCGCCAGCAGCAGCAGCATGATGTCACTTCCTGGTGACGGCGCCATGCCGATGTGTGACTCTGTGTTCTCTGTTTGTGGAGCAGAAGTTCTTCGAGAACCTGAACCCGATGGAGGACATGTCCGAGAAGGACTTTGCAGACCACCTCTTCAACAAGTCTCTGGAGATCGAACCTCGAAACGCCCGCTCCCTACCTCGCTTCGTAAGTGTCACCATGACAACACAAACACGCCCCGCTTCAAAAGTGTCACCACGGCAACACAAACACGCCCCGCTTCAAAAGTGTCACCACGGCAACACAAACACGCACGTGTCACCACACTTACGAAGCGTTTAAAGTGATACAATATTACTTTTTTATTAATACTGATACTACGAATGACAGCATTTTAAAAAAGAGCTGTTTCTCTGCTTGATACAGTGAGGCTGAGTGTGTGTGTGTGTGTGTGGTTTATGCCGTGCGTGTGCATGTGTGTGTGTGCGTGTGTGTGTGTGTGCATGTATGTGTGTGTGTGATTGTGTGCGTGTGCATGTGTGCGTGTGTGCAGAGTGAGAGCCGTGGCTGCTAAAGTTTCAGACGCTCATATTGTGGACGAAGCAGACACATAGAGGGGAAATAATAATATTCGGTTTGACCGTGAACATTCAGGGAGACCCGACAGACATCACGAAGCTCTGAAAAGATCAAAAAGATTGTTTTTATGGACTATATATATATATATATATAGTCTATATACTATAGACTTTTATAGACTATCAAACTGAATGATTAAACTATTGAAACTAACATTATCATAATTTAAATATCTCTCACACAAACACATGCCAGCAAAATCTGCACCGACCCAGTTGTGGCAGCCTCACCTTCCAGCTGTGTAGCTGTGAAAACAACACATAGTGTGAAAAATACTAAAAAAGCAAGAACATTAAACAGAGCAGCAGCTGAATCAGAGGAATATGTCTTGATCAGGCGTCTATAATTCAATCAATAAAGCCCCTGAGTAATGACACTATAGCAGCCTCTAGTGTGCAGCTTAAATATAACACTTTGTTCACTTTGCAAGACAAGAAAAAACTGGAGGCCCATGTCAGATTTCAGTTAAAAGTTCATTTATACAATAATGCTGCCAATAAAGTGACAACAAAACAGAGGCAGTGTAAATATCCTCTCCTCCGCCGTCCCCTTTTGAAGCCCTTCATTTCTGTCATCTTATATATTAACTCGTTACTTTTCCTGCTGGTTTAGGTTTTTGCCGTGGTATCGTTTCAGTATCGGCATCCAGATATTTTGGGCAGGTCTCGTATCCGAGTCAGAATTTTGGTATTGTGACAACACTAACAGCAACACAAACACAGCCGCTTCACCACGGAAACGCAAACACATCGATCAGCACATTTCATTGGTTTCATTTCTTTGCGCCGTGAAACTCATAAACAGGAAACGAGTGAGAAGAAAACAACGTCTGTACAGGACAGACTTTTATTTCCTTTCACACAAAACTGTCGCTCAACAAAGATGGAAATACAATCAGGTTATTGATTTAACCCTTTGAAACCCAGCAATTCCAATTTATTTTTCTAAACCAGGAGAAGAAATCTGTGAAAAGTTTAAGAAAATGTCCAAACAAACGAAAAAGAAAACAAACAAAAACATACAAAACAAGATATGAACAGAAAAAAAATGTTGAAAAATGATCATATTTCTGTAAAATAATTTTAAATATATAATTATGAATGTAGTTCACTGGACATTTTAAAAATAGCCTTCTACATCTGCTGATCTCTTGTTTTGCGTCTCTCGTTCACTCGGTGGTTTTTTGCTGCTAGTGGTTTCAGTCAAATGAACTGAATGATTGAATTATGAAATAAAATTATAATCATTAATCTCAGCGAGCTGACGATGTGAGTCCGTACGGACACACGTGTAAACATTTAAACACGTCTGTCCGTGTGATCTGAGTATCTAACTGACGTTATCTGCAGCAGGAAGCCGACAACACTCTCTATACACCCGAACAACCTGAATAAACAAGCTCGTCATGGTAACCATGGTAACCAGAGACAAGTGTGAGGCCACAGCGGGCCGGTGAAAGGGACCGGTCTTTTAATTTGAAGTTTTATTGTATATGATAAAAGCAGAACAGCTGCAGCACTGATGGTTTCTTCACCAGTGAAGATCTTCAGCTGTCAGAGGTGCATTGTGGGTAACGTAGGCTCCGGGACAAAGTGGAATAAACGGCTGACAGCTCTGTTTCAGCAGGTGTTTTTGTCCCCTTGTCCAGGTGAAGAAGTACACCTGTTCTCTGAAGTCTCCAGGCATCCGTCCCTCCTCGGCGAGGCCAGGCACCATGCGCCACCCGACGCCGCTACAGAATGAGCCCCGCAAGATCAGCTACAGCCGCATTCCCGACAGCGAGGCTGAGGGGGGCGCCGTCTCCGCCCCCAACTCCCCCCGAACCCCTCTGACTCCACCCCCTGCCTCCGCCGCCTCCAGCTCCACAGATGTCGGCAGCGTGTTCGACTCGCCGCAGGGTCCCAGCAGCCCCTTCCACTCCAGTACGACCCGCCCACCGAGTTTAAAAAGCTCGGTCTTGTTTTTGTTTTAACAGATTTTAGCAGAAAAGTTTTGAAGCCAAATATTTTCGCTTTTTCTGAAATTTTGGCTTTTTTTTCATATTTTTGGTATTTAAAAGAAAAAAGTATTCCCTTAAAATCTCCTAAAAATTCTGGCAATTTTTAAAGAAAAAAATGTTTTTCTTAAAAAAAATAAATAAATTTAGTCGTGTTTGTCCTGATTTTTGTTTCCTCCTGAAAACGTTTTTGGGATTTTAAAAGGAAAGGTTTACAAGTTCTCGAGTTTCCTTACAGTTACAGAAACTAAATGTTCCGATGGAGAATTTCTAAAGATCAGTGATGGAAATTATCACGTTTTTTTCTCCTGAAGAAGTTAGACGGCTGAGCGGTAGAACTGACTATCATCTGCATATCGATTAACTCATGAAGGAAATATCTAACCCCCCGGTTGTCTCGGGGATGTCTTCTGTGTCTCAGGGTCATCCTCCGTCTCATCCATGGTGAGCTTTAGCCGAAGTTCGGAGGACGTCCCAGTCCCCCCTCCGGTCCCTCCCCGGAGACGTCCTGAGTCGGCCCCTGCTGAGTCCTCGCCATCCAAGGTAAGACTGGAATTCATTAATGGGATAATAAAGGGACATAACAGGACATTATAGGGACAATAAAGGAACTTTTATGGGGACGTTATGGGGACAACAAATGAGAATTATAGGGACATTAAAGGGACATTATAGGGACAGTCTGTAACTTTAATCTGTGGTTAATGTGTCTCTCCCGTCTTCTCCCCCCAAGATGAAGTTGGACAGTCCCCCAGCTGTCCCCCCTCGTCAGCCCACCTGTAAGCTCCTCCCCCCTCGTTACTCATCATCTCTGTCCTCGTCTTCCCCCGACAGCCCCCTCCCTGCCCCCGGGAGCCCCTCAGCTCCCCCTGCACCTCTTGCCCCCCCTCAGGGGCGCCCCGCTGTGACCTGCAGGCCTTCTTCCCCTCCTCCCCTCCATCAGCTCCGCCCCGCCGCCCCTCCTCCCCTGTAACCCCACCCCGCCCTCCAGGAAGATGCTCCTCCCTCTCCGTCACCCCCCCTCCCCTGGATGGTCCCCCAGTGCCCCCCCGACACAGCGTCCCCAAACTTCCCCCCCAGACCCACAAGAGGGAGTCTCTGAGCCACGTCCCTCTGCTGGATACGCCCCCTGCACTCTGATTGGACCTCCTGAAGGGGGCCGGGCAGCTGATTGGACAGCCTGTGGAGGTAGCGGGGCTAAGTGAGCTGACACTACAGCTGATTGGATCAGAACAGACAGAACAATAGATTTTTAAAAAAAAGTCTGATCGACCAATCAGGATCAAAACATGTGCCCTTATTCTGAAAATCAGACCGCAGAACTCTGGAGAACGTCAGAGGACTCTGGAGAACGTCAGAGGACTCTGGAGAACGTCAGAGGACTCTGGACTGTCTGAGTTCAGTTTCTGTCTGTGAACTATTTGTGTTGGACAGGGACAGAGAGGATTGTGGGTGTAGACTCTGAGCCTTCAGGCTCTGGACCAGAACCACAGAGGTACTGTAGTGGTTCTGGACCAGAACCACAGAGGTACTGTAGTGGTTCTGGACCAGAACCACAGAGGTACTGTAGTGGTTCTGGTGGACCCTGATGTTGTTAATGAAGATAAAATCTTTGAACAAGGGAATAAAGAGTTTCTACTACGGACAGGAGGGAGAGAACATGACCCAATGCTTCACTGTCTTTATTGACTGACGCTTCACCTCAGTCCACTTCACCTCACTTTAGTCCACTTTACCTTCCTCAGTCCACTTCACCTCACTTTAGTCCACTTTACCTTCCTCAGTCCACTTCACCTCACTTTAATCCACTTTACCTTCCTCAGTCCACTTCACCTCACTTTAGTCCACTTTACCTTCCTCAGTCCACTTCACCTCACTTTAGTCCACTTTACCTTCCTCAGTCCACTTCACCTCACTTTAATCCACTTTACCTTCCTCAGTCCACTTCACCTCACTTTAGTCCACTTTACCTTCCTCAGTCCACTTCACCTCACTTTAGTCCACTTTACCTCACTTTAGTCCACTTCACCTCACTTTAGTCCACTTTACCTTCCTCAGTCCACTTCACCTCACTTTAGTCCACTTCACCTCACTTTAGTCCACTTTACCTCACTTTAGTCCACTTCACCTCACTTTAGTCCACTTTACCTTCCTCAGTCCACTTCACCTCATTTTAGTCCACTTTACCTTCCTCAGTCCACTTCATCTCACTTTAGTCCACTTCACCTTCCTCAGTCCACTTCACCTCACTTTAGTCCACTTCACCTTCCTCAGTCCACTTCACCTCACTTTAGTCCACTTTACCTCACTTTAGTCCACTTTACCTTCCTCAGTCCACTTCACCTCACTTTAGTCCACTTTACCTCACTTTAGTCCACTTCACCTCACTTTAGTCCACTTGACCTCACCTCAGTCCACATCACCTCACTTTAGTCCACTTCACCTTCCTCAGCCCACTTCACATCAGTCCACTTCACGTCATTCCACTTCACCTCTGTCAACTTAACCTTACTTCTGTCCATTTTATCTCGCTTCAGTCCACTTCATGTGGTCCCCTGGTGGTGGATTAGACTGAAACAGATACTTGAGAGAGAGAGAATCAGACTTTTTTATCTGCAGGTTTTATTCTCTGAGTGAAAGTAGACATCAGATATCCAATCAGACTGATCTGGTTTGTTTAAATATAAAACTTATTAAACAGGATTTAACAGTCTCCAGTTCTGGTTTTGGTGCTGGTCTTCTGTTCTGGATCAGACTGTGGATCAGTTCCTAGATCAGTTTCTGGATCATTAATTTTGTTCTGGGTGCAGGTCTATAATTTTGGTCTGGGTGCAGGTCTTCAGATCTAGTCTGGGTGCAGGTCTTCATTCTGGATCAGTTTCTGGATGCGGTCCAGGATGATCTGGTTGGAGCTGCAGCAGTTTTCAGGTCCGTAGGGGGCAGTGATGGTCAGGACCCCCGCCACCCTCAGCTCGTCCCCCTCTACCTCCACCGGCACCCGGTTCTTCTCCAGCCAGCTCCGGACGCCCCCCATCCTGCTCCTCAGCTCCTCGGGGTTCAGCCTGCAGGTCTTCAGGGGCAGGAAGGGGGTCTGGAGACGCTCCATGGTCTCTTGATCCGCTTCCTTCAGGACCTCCACCTCCTCCACAGCGTGACCCATCACCACCCGCACCGCCGCCGGCCCCTCCTCCCTGAAGTTCACCAGGACCAGACTGCAACACAGAGCCAGACCAGTTTTTTTTCTAAAAACTTGTCTGTCCTTTATACTTTAAAAAAAATGTTTTCTTTAAAAATTATTGGCGATTTTCTTTTTCTTTAATTTTTTTTGGGTGATTTTTTGTTTCAAATTATTTATGCTACATCATGACGGATAAACACGGCATGCACTTTCCCCAAAACACTCAGGGACGCTCGCATTTATACACATATGTAAAAACACACACACACACACACACACACACATATATATATACATACATACATACATACACAAGGACACACACATATAAGTACACACACGTGTCTGTGTCAAACTGTGTGTTTGGGTGTTTATGGGTGTGAATCAGCTGAGGTGTTTTCTTTGTTTGGTGGGTGTGTCAGAAGTATCCACCAGTCAGCATAAATGTCTCGCAGATCTGATGGTTCTTACATGTTGTTTACGTGTCACGGGTGTTGTTTACGTGTCACGGGTGTTGTTTACGTGTCACGGGTGTTGTTTACGTGTCACGGGTGTTGTTTACGTGTCACGGGTGTTGTTTACGTGTCACAGGTCTTTTGCTGATGTAATGCATGATGTAATACATGTGCTCTGTGAACGTATTTACAGTCTGAGCGCCTGAAATATGACCGGAAGTTCAACTCTCCGGCGTCCCTGTCAAAATACCGAACTGGACTGATGACGTCACTGTTACCTGGCGGACACCGGGTCGATGGTCAGCAGCCAGCCGCGGTGCTCCTCATTTTTTCCCGCCTTCACTTTCACCTGCGTGTTGACGTAACGCATCCACTGCAGCGGACCAATCAGCGGCCAGCTTCTGTGCATGCTGATCGATCCCTCACTGATGATCGATAACAACACTGATGATCGATAACAACAATGATGATCGATAACAACAATGATGATCGACACCAACCCGTCCTCCGCCCGCTGCCTGCACCGGCTCTAACATCCTCCGGAGGAAACACGAGCCCGAATTATAGGTTCCGCCTCTGCTCACAACCAAAACAACTTTATTTACAATATATATGAACACAAAAAAACAAAACCGACCCCCCAACTAAATGTTTGATCCATAATGTTTAAATGAATCACAAATAAATAAAAGTATTAATTTAATTAATTAATTAATTAATTAAGTTTATCCGCAGGAGAACTCGTTAAGAAAAGTTCATTTTCACTCCAAATTCAGCAGATAAAGCACACAGCTAAAAACGGACTCTTACTTTATAAGATTATGACCGGAAATAGCGTAACAGGATTTCCGCCCCAGCGCAGCTGTTCAGACATGTCTGCGGGAGCGGCTAAGCGAGGCTAAGCTAACCTGCTCCACGTGCGGGGCCTTGCGGGGCCGTGCGGGGCCGTGCAGGGCCGTGGCGAAGATGTCCGGACACGCGGCAGGTAACTTTGACGGTCTGCGGTCGGCACCTGTCGGTACCGGAGCATTACTCTCCGGTACCGACAGTTTGTTCGACGATACCGGAGCTAACTCAGCTAGCCTCGTTAGCTCGTCAGAGGTTAACCCTTTAAATGCCGAGCAGAGACGCCGAGCAGCTGAGAGAAAAAAGTTCTCAAACTGCGAGACTTTAGTCAAGTTATCTTCAAAAAGGAAAAAGCTCGAATTATGTGACATGGAATTTACAAACGGTGACTTAGTTGATCTTAGTTTTAGATATTTTGTAATCAGATAACATCATTTCATTTATAAATACACACAAACGTTTTATTTGACATATTTATAAAGATGTACAGTTATGTTATTTCTTATCTTTTTTAAATATATAGAAAAAATTAAATAAATATCAAAAAATAAATATTTATAAACATAAACATTTAAAAATATATAAGTCAAGTCAAGTCAGTTTTATTTATATAGCCCATTATCACAAAACAAGGTTTGCCTCAGAGGGCTTTACGGTGTACGACATCCCTCTGCCCCTTAGACCTCACATCACCCGAGGAAAAACTCCCCAAAAAGAACCCCTGTAAGGGGAAAAAAGAGGAAGAAACCTCAGGAAGAGCGGTAGAGGATAGTGAGGGATCCCTCTTCCAGGACGGACAGACGAGCAATAGAT
Source organism: Plectropomus leopardus (assembly GCF_026936395.1). Classification (NCBI taxonomy): domain Eukaryota; kingdom Metazoa; phylum Chordata; class Actinopteri; order Perciformes; family Serranidae; genus Plectropomus; species Plectropomus leopardus. The sequence goes on along the minus strand of NC_142178.1, from coordinate 41,282,139 downwards.
GTAAGTAAATAGCAAGTGAAATACAATCATGGCAAAAAGGAAAGAGAGAGAGGGGAGAGGAGAGGGGAGGGGGGGCACAGAACAATAGAAACAGATGCATGTCAAATTACAATAATGGTAGGTGTGAAATTAGTAATTGCTGTCTATGATGATGTTGATAGAGATGATAACAGTCTCATGCATATGTGAAAGGGAGTTGTCCAAAGGCAAGATCACAGCATCGGCGCAACCAGGACCAGACCACGATCAGAGGCGTGGGGGGCACAGAATCAGTACAGCCACAGCACGAGCACAACCAAAGGCAGGGTCGCAGCATCAGCACAGCTATCACCATGGTCAGGCACAGTCAAGGTTACGGCCAGGATCCAGGGAAACTAGGGAAACAAGGGAGCAGGAACGGCTCCCGAGGCAATGGGATTAGCGTGGTGCAGTTCAACAGACCCAGGCTCTGTAATCAGCGAGCCCCAGGCAGTGAGAGTACCACATGGCTATCACAGAGCTAAGTTGTTGCACATGGCAATGGCAGTAAACAGACATGCATGATTTCTGATGGCAGCATTGAGAGAAGGAAAGGAGCTCAGCGTATCAGAGAAGTCCCCGGCAGGTTAAACCTATGTCAAGCCTAACTATGGGCTGGACCAGGCAACCTGAGCCAGCCCTAATTATAAGCTTTATCAAAGAGGAAGGTCTTAAGTCTACCCTTAAAAGTTGAAACGGTGTCTGCCTCCTGACCGAAAATGGAAGATGGTTCCATAGGAGAGGGCGTGGTAGCTGAAGGCTCTGGTTCCTAACCTACTTTTTTGGAAATATTGGGAATCACAAAGTAACCCCTGCGTTTTCCAGAGCGCAGTGATCTTGAGGGTTGGTAAGGAACTATGAGCTGTGACAGATAGGATGGAGCCTGACCATTTAGAGCTTTATAAGTAAGGAGGAGGATTTTAAATTCAATCCTGGATTTCACAGGGAGCCAGTGCAAAGAAGAAGCTAAAACAGGAGAAATATGATCCCTTTTCTTGCTTCCGTTAAACACGAGCAGCAGCGTTCTGCACCAGTTGGAGAGACCTAAGAGATTTGTTTGGGCAACCAAATAATAGAATTACAGTAATCCAGCCTAGAGGTGACAAATGCATGTACTAATTTTCAGCATCTGTTTGTGATAGGATATGTCTAATTTTTCGCGATGTTACGCAAGTGAAAGAAAGTCACCCTTGAAGTTTGTTTTATATGGGAGGCAAAGGATAAATCCTGGTCAAATAAAACTCCGAGGTTCCTTACAGTTGTGCTAGAGGCCAAGGTAATGCCATCTAGAGAAATTAAATTGCTGGAAAAAGGAGCTTCTGAGGTGTTTTGGGCCAAGAACAATAACTTCAGTTTTGTCTGAATTCAACATCAGGAAATTACGGCTCATCCAGGCTTTTACATCCTTAAGACATGTTTGAAGTCTAGATAGCTGATCAGTTTCATCTGGTTTCATAGATAGATATAATTGCGTATCATCAGCATAACAATGGGAATTTAAGGAATGTTTCTCATTATGTTGCCTTGCGTAAGAATATATAAATTGATTAGGATTGGTCCTAGCAGTGAACCTTGTGGCACTCCAAAGCAGACCTTTGTAGGCGGGAGGGTTGATCATTGATGTGAACAAATTGGGAACGATCTGATAAGTATGACCTAAACCAGGCTAGTGACGTTCCTTTAAGGCCAATTGAGGATTCAAGTCTGTGCAGTAAGATTTGATGGTCAATGGTGTCAAATGCAGCACTGAGATCTAATAGGATTAAAACAGAGACCAGACCTGTGTCAGAAGCGATAAATAAGTCGTTATTAATTTTTACTAGTGCAGTCTCTGTGCTATGATGAACTCTAAAGCCTGACTGAAAGTCCTCGAATAAACTGTTGTCTTGAGAAAGTCACCAGAGCTGATGAGCAACCACTCTCTCAAGGATTTTAGAAATAAAGGGGAGATTAGATATCGGTCTATAGTTCGCTAAAACCTCAGGATCGAGAGTGGGCTTCTTTAGAAGAGGTTTAATGACAGCTACTTTAAAAGACTGGGGTACATAACCTGTCAATAAAGACGAGTTGATTATATCTAATAAAAAGTTGTCTAATAAAGGTAAAACTTCCTTAAGGAGCTTAGTTGGGATGGGGTCTAGCAGGCATGTTGATGGCTTAGATGCAGAAACCAAAGTATAGAGTTGATGAAGGTCAATGGGGGAGAAATGGTCTAGATAAATTTCGGGTCTTGCTGCCATAATCAGGCTATCTGAGTCCGGGGTCAGGTCAGTTGAGGGTAAGAGGTGATGGATTTTATCTCGAATAGTTATGATTTTATTATTAAAGAAATTCATAAAGTCGTCACTGCTGAGGGCCGAAGGAATACAGGGCTCTATAGAGCTGTGACTCTGAGTCAACCTGGCTACAGTGTTGAAAAGAAACCTGGGATTGTTTTTGTTTTCCTCAATTAGTGATGAATAATAGTTTTGCCCTGGCATGGCGGAGGCCTTCTTATAGACTTTAAGACTGTCCAGCCAGACTAAACGGGACTCTTCCAGTTTGGTCGAACGCCAATGTCTTTCAAATTTTCCGATGTTTGTTTCAATTTGAATCTGGAGGTTAAACCATGGGGCTAATTTTTTTGTTTCATTATTTTCTTCTTGAAGGGTGCAACAGTGTCGAGAGCTGATCGCGTAGTGAGCCAGTAGCATTATCGATGAGACAGTCAATTTGGGAATGACTTAAGTTAGTAGTAGTGTGCTCAGGAGTTGTAAGACATGGTAATGATGTCAAAGCAGAGGGAATTAGTTTCTTAAATTCAGCCACTGCTGAGTCAGATAGACATCTAGAAGAGTAGCTCTTACTGAGAGGCTTGTAGTCAAGTAATAAAAAATTAAAAGTTATCAAATAATGGTCAGACAGAGCAGGAATCTCAGGAAAGACTGATAAATCTGCAATATCAATGCCATCGCAAGGACTAAATCTAGGTGTGATTGTAGCGGTGGGTGGGTTTATGTACACACTGACTGAAGCCTATTGAATCCAAAAGTGTGGAGAAAGCAGAACTAAGGCTGTCACTATTAACATCCATGTGAATGTTAAAATCTCACGATAATAATTTTGTCTGATTTGAGCACTAAACATGATATAAGCTCAGAGAACTCAGATAGAAATTCAGAGTATGGGCAGTAGCGGTACACTATGACAAATAGAATTGGCTGTAGAGTTTTCCAGGATGGGTGAGAAAGACTAAGAAAAAGGCTTTCAAATGAATTATAGTTTAACTTGGCCTTGAGTGTGAATTGCTGCTTGAATCAAAAATAGCAGACTCCCCTCCTCGGCCAGTGTCCCGCGCAACGTGACTATTTATGTGACCAGGAGGAGTGGATTCATTCAGGCTAACGTACTCTTCAGGACAAAGCCAGGTCTCAGTGAGGCAGAATAAATCAATATGGTTATCCGATATTAAATCAGTGACTAAATGAGCCTTGGTTGATAAGGATCTAACGTTCAAGAGTCCGTGATTTAATTCTCCTGTTATGATGCTGTATGACAGGAGATGAGTTAATTTTATGAGATTTTCATGTACAACTCCCCTTTGTTTATTTTAGTATTAAACAAATGAAGTGGTGGGGACAGACACTGTTTTTATAACATTTACATTATGGGTGTGTGACTGTGCTAGAGGAAGCTCAGAGAAGCGTGTAAGATCATGTAATTTCTGAAACCTGGTCCCCAACTCTGGTTTGTCATGGCTTTGGGCCTCTAATAAATGACCAGATTCTTAGAGAGAGAGCGGCTCCATCCAAAGTGGGATGGATGCCGTCCCTTGAGATAAGACCAGGTTTCCCCAAAAGGAGCACCAATTATGAACGGCCCCACATCATTTGCTGGACACCACCACAACCAGCGGTTGAGTGCTGACATGCGGCTAAACATGTCATCACTGGTCACATTGGGGAGGGGTCCAGAGGAAGATTACGGTGTCCGACATCGCCTCTTGGCGTACCACACCCGACTCTATGTTAATTTTAGTGACCTCGATTGACGTAACCGGGTGTCATTGCCATGCGCGTGAATAACAATCTTACTGTGTATTTACGTTTAGCCTTAGCCAGCAGCTTCAAATTTGACTCGACGTCGCCCGCTCTGGCCCCAGGGATACATTTGACTATGGCCGCTGGTGTCACTAACTTCACGTTTCGCAAAATAGAGCTACCAATGACCAGGGTTGTGTCCTCGGCCGGTGTGTGGTTGAGAGGGGAGTACTTATTTGAAACGTGAAGGGGGGGTGGGTGGTGTACCGCGGGCTTCGGCTTACTATGCTTCGCTCGGACAGTCACCCAGCCTCCCGGCTGCACGGGGGCTGCCGGGGGACGGCTAGCAGAGGCTATGTTATGTCGGTCCGCACCGGCTACAGGGGGCTCGCTAGCTATCGCAGCTACAGAGGGATTATTAGATCGCTAAGCCTCGCCTCCAACGCAGCAAATAAACTACACTTGTTACAGGTACCACTAACACTGAAGGAGGCAGAGGAGTAACTAAACATCTGACACACTGAGCAGGAGAGAGCAGAAGAGGGAGAGGAGCAGAGAGAAGCCATCGCTAACCAGAGCTAATGCTAACGAAGCTAACCGGCTAACAGTGAGAGAGCGGCTGTGAATACACAGAAAAAACCGCTGAGAGGAGGAGACAGCTGTGAGTGATTAAGTAAAACTTATGTGAGTTTTCAGTCACAGATAGATAAGAGCAGCCGAAGTAAGGAACAAGTTGGAAGATTAGCTGAGGATCGCTCGTAGGAGCAGCTCAGAGACGCTACCAGAGACACAGACAAGATACACCGGAAGTGATGTAACACGCTTACCCGCAGTACGTCAGCACGTCTGTTTTTTATAAGCATATAAAAACATTTTTTTCTTTTATAAATATATACAAACATTCTAAATATCTTTAAATAAATGCTTTTATAAATGTGTACAAACAGCAAACAAAAATATTCAAATATTTTTAAATGTCTTTTATAAATATTATAATAAAATTTTTAAGAAATATGTACAAAAACTGAAATATTTATAAAAACATGTCTAGAAATATATTTTTATGAGAATATAAAAACGTTTTATTTCTTTTATAAATATATACAAACATTTGTTCAGTTTAGGAAGTTTTAGCATTTAAACATTTTAATTCACATGTTTTAGGTTTCAACCCGATGGACACGCCCACTCCCAGGCGGCCCCGCCCTGCGTAGTGACGTCACCGGCCTGCCCATCTGAGGCAGTTCAGCCTGAAAGGGTCCCTGTTCCTGCACGGAGAACACCGGAGAACACCGGAGAACACCACAGAACACCGGAGAACACCGGAGAACACCGGAGAACACCACAGAACCGTCTAAGGTTCCTGCACAGAAGAAAAAGGAAAAATGGCCGACTCTACCTCCTCATCTTCATCATCCAACAACTCCTCGTCTTCCTCACTCAGAGACCTCACACACTCAGGTGAGACTCACCTGTTCATCATTGATCACTGTATCATCAGCTGATCACTGAGGGCAGCGGCTGATTGGCTCTCTGCTCTATTTTCATAAACAGACACGCAGGCACCAAAAACTCATTAAATTACTGTAAAACTACATTTAATTTACTTTGATTCACTTTAAAGACTCAATTGAATCTATTGTAATCAGATTACAGTAAACCTAATTAATTTACTGGAAAAATAACTTGAAAAGTACTAATTTAATTCACCTGAAAAGCATATTTAATTGCTGTAAAAATTGCGTGAACTGAAGTGTAAAACTGATGAAACTGTAAAGTTTGTCGGCAGACGTAAAGATGATTTCACTGATGTGGAGAAACAGATGACGGATTGACTGTGAACGCTTTTGTGAGCTCTTTTAAGTTTTAGTGGCTGTGAAACCAGGGTCACCTCTGAGCACGTGCTAACTGTTAGCTTAGCATTAGCTTAGCATTAGCATGCTCAGAGACAAAGCTCCATTGTCCGGCTGTTAGCTAACCTGCTCAGCTGACTGCGCTTACTCGCCAACAAGCTGATTACTGCTGAGGGGGGGCTGACCCCGAATCTGTGACACGAGGGGGCGGGGGGGCTGACCCGAGTCTGCGAGTCTGTCTCATTAACCCTGTGTTTGCAGAGTAAAACCTCATGACCTGGAGGGTTTTCCAGAAAGCAGGTGATGTGAAAACTCTGAGTGTGTTAACCCTGAAAGGAGGGAAACTCTGTCATCTGTTCCAGAGAGAGTTAAGTCAAACTGTGAGTCGGTCACCATGGTAACAGACTCTGAGTCAGTCACCATGGTAACTGACTCTGTGAACATAACCTGCTCGCTGGCAGGTTTTCTAGAAGAAACACAGTTTACCTGTCTCCTCCCACCTGAAGCAAACTGTCAGACACTGATTGTCCGTATTTTTGCAATCTGTTCGATATTGAAGCGGAATTATTTCGCAGCATCTTACGTCAGGAGAGGATTTACAGACCTCGATTGGATGTGCTCTCATTCCTGATGAATATTTGTTATAACGACACAGTTTTTCACTCAATCATCGATCTTAATAACATTCTGCAGCCGCACATATCTAATCTCACACAGCGCCTTCTGTGTTGTTGTTGTTGTTGGTGGTGTTGTTGTTTTTGTTGTTGTTGATGTTGCTGTTGGTGGTAGTGGTGTTTTTGTTGTTGTTGGTGTTTTTGTTGTTGTTGATGGTGGTGTTGGTGTTGGTGATGGTATTTTTGTTTTTGTTGGCAGTGTTGTTGTTGTTGTTGTTGGTGGTGTTTTTGTTGTTGTTGATGGTGGTGTTGGTGTTGTTGTTGTTGGTGATGGTATTTTTGTTTTTGTTGGCAGTGTTGTTGTTGTTTTTGTTGGTGGTGTTTTTGTTGTTGTTTTTGTTGGGGGTGTTGTTGTTTTTGTTGTTGTTGGTGGTATTTTTGTTTTTGGTGGTGGTGTTTTTGTTGTTTTTTGTTGTTGTTGAGGATGTTGCTGTTGGTGGTGGTGGTGTTTTTGTTGTTGTTTATGGTGGTGGTGTTGTTGGTGATGGTATTTTTGTTTTTGTTGGCAGTGTTGTTGTTGTTGTTGTTGTTGTTGTTGTTGTTGTTGTTTATGGTGGTGGTGTTGTTGTTGTTGTTGGTGATGGTATTTTTGTTTTTGTTGGCAGTGTTGTTGTTGTTGGTGGTGTTGTTGTTTTTTGTTGTTGTTGGTGGTATTTTTGTTTTTGGTGGTGGTGTTTTTGTTGTTTTTTGTTGTTGTTGAGGATGTTGCTGTTGGTGGTGGTGGTGTTTTTGATGTTGTTGTTTATGGTGGTGGTGTTTTTGTTGTTGTTGATGTTGGTGGTGTTTTTGTTGTTGTTGGTTTTGGTGTTGTTTTTGTTGTTGATGTTGGTGGTGGTGGTGTTTTTGTTGTTGGTTTTGGTGTTGTTTTTGTTGTTGTTGATGTTGGTGGTGTTTTTGTTGTTGTTGGTTTTGGTGTTGTTGTTTTTGTTGTTGTTGGTGGTGGTGTTTTTGTTGTTGTTGGTTTTGGTGTTGTTGATGTTGGTGGTGGTGGTGTTTTTGTTGTTGTTGGTTTTGGTGTTGTTGTTTTTGTTGTTGTTGATGTTGTTGGTGGTGGTGTTTTTGTTGTTGTTGGCAGTGTTGTTGTTGTTGTTTTTGTTGGTGGTGTTTTTGTTGTTGTTTTTGTTGGGGGTGTTGTTGTTTTTGTTGTTGTTGGTGGTATTTTTGTTTTTGGTGGTGGTGTTTTTGTTGTTGATGGTGGTGTTGGTGTTGTTGTTGTTGGTGATGGTATTTTTGTTTTTGTTGGCAGTGTTGTTGTTGTTTTTGTTGGTGGTGTTTTTGTTGTTGTTTTTGTTGGGGGTGTTGTTGTTTTTGTTGTTGTTGGTGGTATTTTTGTTTTTGGTGGTGGTGTTTTTGTTGTTGTTGAGGATGTTGCTGTTGGTGGTGGTGGTGTTTTTGTTGTTGTTTATGATGGTGGTGGTGGTGTTTTTGTTGTTGGTTTTGGTGTTGTTGATGTTGGTGGTGGTGGTGTTTTTGTTGTTGTTGATTTTGGTGTTGTTGTTTTTGTTGTTGTTGGTTTTGGTGTTGTTGTTTTTGTTGTTGTTGATGTTGGTGGTGGTGGTGTTTTTGTTGGGGGGTGTTGTTGTTTTTGTTGTTGGTGGTGGTGGTGTTTTTGTTGTTGTTTTTGTTGTTGTTGGTGTTGTTGTTGTTGTTGATGTTGTTGTTGGTGTTATTGTTGTTTTTGTTGCTATAGAAACATGGCACTGTGTAGTGGTGGCTGTGATCAGATTGGGGCTGTAAACTCACAGATGAGAGTCCTATTTTTGTTCAGGAAGGTTCCTCACGGAGTGAGATGAACCGAAGTACCTGAGTGGTCGCCATGACAACAGCTGTTTGAATTCTCCTAAAATTAAGGAAAGGTCCATCAGTGCTTCCTTCAGCAGAGGAGACACTGGAGCGTCCTTTACCAAAGGAAAGGAGAGAATCTGCCCCACAAAGTCTTTGCGGCGACAACTTTTAAAGTGACGCGTGACATCGGCCGCTATTTTGGGAATCAGCTGTTTGATGACATCACAGATCCACAGTCTGTATGAGCCGAAAAACTTAAAAACACGATCAGATGAACACGGAGCCGCTTACTGAGCTGCTTCTCAGGCTGATTTAAACACAGGCTCATAATCACGTCTCTGCCCTGAGTTTAGGCTACAGGCCTGTATTTATCCAAAAACTGATGTTATTATATATCATTTGTTGTATATTTATATATATATTCTCATTTTGTTATTGTATTTTATCATGTTTTATGTTTATTTAATATTTACTATTGACTGTTCTCTCTAAGAGAGCGTCAGTAAACATCTGCAGCCTTTCAGGTCAGAATCTGCACGTGAACACGAGGAGACGTTTTAGGACGGCTGATGTTTCCAGTTCATCACGTTTAAACCGTTATAATGACCACACGTGCAGCAGCGGATCTACACGTCGTACATATTTACATATTTATTAGGCTATTTTCACGAAATCATAAGCATTCGTGACGGTAAATATGAGGGGGAGGAGGGTGAGTGTGAGCGGCCGTCTCGTCACTGGCAGCTTTATTATTTTAATTCTCACCTCGGTAATGATGTCATATTTTTTACCGGGTTTTCCTCATTTAGCCGTTGTAACGCGCATTAAACAACGTGGTGAGTAACGGGGCGGAGTATTAGTTAAGATAATACTGATGACAATAATAATATTAGTAACAATAATAATTATAGTCATGATCATAATATTAACACTCAGAGTTTCTGGTGCACTTTTTTCGATCCTCGTTACAAAGGGGCCGAAGAAAGCAGCAAACAAAGTTTTAAAAAGAAAACACAAATAAAACAGTTACGAAAGAAAACCTTTTTTTGCTGCATAGAAACAAATCCAGTGAGGACGCGCTTTTGTCCTCACTGGATTCGTTTAACCCCGTCCTCTCTGGTATGGTGATGATATAAATTAACCCCGTCCTCTCTGGTATGGTGATGATATAAATTAACCCCGTCCTCTCTGGTATGGTGATGATATAAATTAACCCCGTCCTCTCTGGTATGGTGATGATATAAATTAACCCTGTCCTCTCTGCAGGATTACAGCTTGTCCACTGGAAGGAACCGAAGAAGTCAGCGGCGGCCTTCAGTCTCTCGCTGCTGGTTCTTGTCTCCGTGGCAACACTGTCTGTCATCAGCGTGGTGTCCTACCTGCTGCTCGCCATCCTCTGTATCACCATCACCTTCAGGTGAGGACGTCACCTGCTCTGTCCAATCAGAGCACACGCACACACACACGCACGCACGCACGCACACACACACACACACACACACACACACACACACACACAGAGTCTAACAGCTGTCTGTCTGTCTGCAGGGTTTATAAATCAGTGATTCAGGCCGTTCAGAAGTCAGATGAAGGTCATCCATTCAGGTTACAACTCCTCCTCTGACCTCCTCTGTCCTCCTCTGACCTCCTCTATCCTCCTCTATCCTCCTCTGTCCTCCTCTGTCCTCCTCTGACCTCCTCTGTCCTCCTCTATCCTCCTCTGTCCTCCTCTGACCTCCTCTGTCCTCCTCTGTCCTCCTCTGTCCTCCTCTGTCCTCCTCTGACCTCCTCTGTCCTCCCCTGACCTCCTCTATCCTCCTCTGTCCTCCTCTGACCTCCTCTGTCCTCCTCTGACCTCCTCTGTCCTTCTCTGTCCTTCTCTGTCCTCCTCTGACCTCCTCCGACCTCCTCTGTCCTTCTCTGTCCTTCTCTGACCTCCGCTGTCCTCCTCTGACCTCCTCTGTCCTTCTCTGTCCTTCTCTGTCCTCCTCTGACCTCCTCCGACCTCCTCTGTCCTTCTCTGTCCTTCTCTGTCCTTCTCTGACCTCCTCTGTCCTCCTCTGACCTCCTCTGACCTCCTCTGACCTCCTCTGACCTCCTCCGACCTCCTCCGACCTCCTCTGTCCTTCTCTGACCTCCTCTGTCCTCCTCCATCAGGTCCCTGTTGGACAGGGACATCTCGGTGTCCTCTGAGTCTGTCCGTCTCCTGGCTGATCAGTCTCTGATTCATCTGAACTGGTTCAGCAGTCAAACCAGGAGGCTGCTGCTGGTGGAAGATCTGGTGGATTCTCTGAAGGTGAGAACACGTTCCAGCTGTTCTCTGCACGTTCAAGCTGTTCTCTGCATGTTCCAGCTGTTCTCTGCACGCTCCAGCTGTTCTCTGCATGTTCCAGCTGTTCTCTGCACGCTCCAGCTGTTCTCTGCACGCTCCAGCTGTTCTCTGCACGTTCCAGCTGTTCTCTGCACGTTCCAGCTGTTCTCTGCACGCTCCAGCTGTTCTCTGCACGCTCCAGCTGTTCTCTCAGTGTTTGAGCTGTTCTCTTCATGTTCTAGCTGGCCGGTGTCATGTGGATGATGACGTACGTGGGAGCGATCTTTAACGGAGTCACTATCCTGATCCTTGGTCAGTGTTCTTGTTTGTAATGATCGATTTACTGATTTATTGATTTAGATCAAAATTTATCAGACTGATGCTTTTGTTGTTTGTTTGTTTTCCAGCTGACATCATCTTCTTCACCACGCCCCTCATCTACCAGAAGAAAAAGGTAAACACAGAACCCTGTGGCGTTCTTTATGAACTCTCTTGGTGCTCTTCTTGAATTCTCTTGTTGTTCTCTATGAACTCTTGATGTTCTTTATGAACTCTTACAGTTCTTTTCAAAATCTTTTGATGTTCTTGATGAACTCTCGATGTTCTTCTTAAACTCTCTCGATGTTCTTGATGAACTCCCTCGATGTTCTTGATGAACTCTCTCGATGTTCTTGACGAACTCTCTTGATGTTCTTTATGAACTCTCTCGATGTTCTTGATGAACTCTCTCGATGTTCTTCTTAAACTCTCTCGATGTTCTTCTTAAACTCTCTCGATGTTCTTGATGAACTCTCTCGATGTTCTTGATGAACTCGCTTGATGTTCTTCTTAAACTCTCTCGATGTTCTTGATGAACTCTCTCGATGTTCTTCTTAAACTCTCTCGATGTTCTTGATGAACTCTCTCGATGTTCTTCTCAAACTTTCTCGATGTTCTTGATGAACTCTCTCGATGTTCTTCTTAAACTCTCTCGATGTTCTTGATGAACTCTCTCGATGTTCTTCTTTAACTCAATGTTCTTGATGAACTCTCTCGATGTTCTTAAACTCTCTCTATGTTCTTGATGAACTCTCTCGATGTTCTTGATGAACTCTCTCGATGTTCTTCTTAAACTCTCTCGATGTTCTTGATGAACTCTCTCGATGTTCTTCTTGAACTCTCTCGATGTTCTTGATGAACTCTCTCGATGTTCTTGATGAACTCTCTCGATGTTCTTCTTAAACTCTCTCGATGTTCTTCTTAAACTCTCTCGATGTTCTTCTTAAACTCTCTCGATGTTCTTGATGAACTCTCTCGATGTTCTTGATGAACTCTCTCGATGTTCTTCTTGAACTCTCTCGATGTTCTTTATCTTTATGAACTCTCTTGATGTTCTTCTTGAATTCTCTTGTTGTTCTCTATGAACTCTTGATGTTCTTTATGAACTCTTACAGTTCTTTTCAAAATCTTTTGATGTTCTTGATGAACTCTCGATGTTCTTCTTAAACTCTCGATGTTCTTGATGAACTCCCTCGATGTTCTTGATGAACTCTCTCGATGTTCTTGATGAACTCTCTTGATGTTCTTTATGAACTCTCTCGATGTTCTTGATGAACTCTCTCGATGTTCTTCTTTAACTCTCTCGATGTTCTTGATGAACTCTCTTGATGTTCTTGATGAACTCTCTCGATGTTCTTGATGAACTCTCTCGATGTTCTTCTTAAACTCTCTCGATGTTCTTCTTAAACTCTCTCGATGTTCTTGATGAACTCTCTCGATGTTCTTGATGAACTCTCTCGATGTTCTTGATGAACTCTCTCGATGTTCTTCTTGAACTCTCTCGATGTTCTTTATCTTTATGAACTCTCTTGATGTCCTTCTTAAACTCTCTCGATGTTCTTGATGAACTCTCTCGATGTTCTTCTTAAACTCTCTTGATGTTCTTGATGAACTCTCTTGATGTTCTTGATGAACTCTCTCGATGTTCTTGATGAACTCTCTTGATGTTCTTTATGAACTCCCTCGATGTTCTTCTTGAACTCTCTCGATGTTCTTCTTAAACTCTCTTGATGTTCTTCTTAAACTCTCTCGATGTTCTTCTTAAACTCTCTCGATGTTCTTGATGAACTCTCTCGATGTTCTTCTTAAACTCTCGATGTTCTTGATGAACTCTCGATGTTCTTCTTAAACTCTCTCGATGTTCTTGATGAACTCTCTCGATGTTCTTTATGAACTCTCTTGATGTTCTTGATGAACTCTCTCGATGTTCTTGATGAACTCTCTCGATGTTCTTGATGAACTCTCTCGATGTTCTTCTTGAACTCTCTCGATGTTCTTTATCTTTATGAACTCTCTTGATGTCCTTCTTAAACTCTCTCGATGTTCTTGATGAACTCTCTCGATGTTCTTCTTAAACTCTCTTGATGTTCTTGATGAACTCTCTTGATGTTCTTGATGAACTCTCTCGATGTTCTTGATGAACTCTCTTGATGTTCTTTATGAACTCCCTCGATGTTCTTCTTGAACTCTCTCGATGTTCTTCTTAAACTCTCTTGATGTTCTTCTTAAACTCTCTCGATGTTCTTCTTAAACTCTCTCGATGTTCTTGATGAACTCTCTCGATGTTCTTCTTAAACTCTCGATGTTCTTGATGAACTCTCGATGTTCTTCTTAAACTCTCTCGATGTTCTTGATGAACTCTCTCGATGTTCTTTATGAACTCTCTTGATGTTCTTGATGAACTCTCTCGATGTTCTTGATGAACTCTCTCGATGTTCTTTATGAACTCTCTCGATGTTCTTGATGAACTCTCTCGATGTTCTTTATGAACTCTCTTGATGTTCTTAAACTCTCTCGATGTTCTTGATGAACTCTCTCGATGTTCTTCTTAAACTCTCTCGATGTTCTTGATGAACTCTCTCGATGTTCTTGATGAACTCTCTCTATGTTCTTAAACTCTCTCGATGTTCTTGATGAACTCTCGGTGTTCTTGATGAACTCTCTCGATGTTCTTGATGAACTCTCTCGATGTTCTTAAACTCTCTCGATGTTCTTGATGAACTCTCTCGATGTTCTTGATGAACTCTCTTGATGTTCTTTATGAACTCTCTCGATGTTCTTGATGAACTCTCGATGTTCTTCTTAAACTCTCTTGATGTTCTTCTTAAACTCTCTCGATGTTCTTGATGAACTCTCTCGATGTTCTTGATGAACTCTCTCGATGTTCTTGATGAACTCTCTCGATGTTCTTCTTAAACTCTCTCGATGTTCTTGATGAACTCTCTCGATGTTCTTGATGAACTCTCTCGATGTTCTTGATGAACTCTCTTGATGTTCTTCTTAAACTCTCTCGATGTTCTTAAACTCTCTCGATATTCTTGATGAACTCTCTCGATGTTCTTCTTGAACTCTCTCGATGTTCTTAAACTCTCTCGATGTTCTTGATGATATCTCTCGACGTTCTTCTTAAACTCTCTCGATGTTCTTGATGAACTCTCTCGATGTTCTTGATGAACTCTCTCGATGTTCTTTATGAGCTCTCTCGATGTTCTTCTTAAACTCTCTCGATGTTCTTGATGAACTCTCTCGATGTTCTTGATGAACTCTCTCGATGTTCTTGATGAACTCTCTTGATGTTCTTCTTAAACTCTCTCGATGTTCTTGATGAACTCTCTCGATATTCTTGATGAACTCTCTCGATGTTCTTCTTGAACTCTCTCGATGTTCTTCTTAAACTCTCTCGATGTTCTTGATGATATCTCTCGACGTTCTTCTTAAACTCTCTCGATGTTCTTGATGAACTCTCTTGATGTTCTTTATGAGCTCTCTCGATGTTCTTCTTAAACTCTCTCGATGTTCTTGATGAACTCTCTCGATGTTCTTGATGAACTCTCTCGATGTTCTTTATGAGCTCTCTCGATGTTCTTGATGACCTCTCTCGATGTTCTTCTTAAACTCTCTTGATGTTCTTTATGAACTCTCTCGATGTTCTTGATGAACTCTCTCGATGTTCTTGATGAACTCTCTCGATGTTCTTCTTAAACTCTCTCGATGTTCTTGATGAACTCCCTCAATGTTCTTAAACTCTCTCTATGTTCTTGATGAACTCTCTCGATGTTCTTGATGAACTCTCTCGATGTTCTTCTTAAACTCTCTCTATGTTCTTGATGAACTCTCGATGTTCTTGATGAACTCTCTCGATGTTCTTGATGAACTCTCTCGATGTTCTTCTTAAACTCTCTCGATGTTCTTCTTAAACTCTCTTGATGTTCTTGATGAACTCTCTCGATGTTCTTGATGAACTCTCTCGATGTTCTTGATGAACTCTCTCGATGTTCTTTATGAACTCTCCATGTTCTTCTTAAACTCTCTCGATGTTCTTGATAAACTCTCTCGATGTTCTTGATGAACTCTCTCGATGTTCTTCTTAAACTCTCGATGTTCTTGATGAACTCTCTCGATGTTCTTCTTAAACTCTCTCGATGTTCTTGATGAATTCTCTCGATGTTCTTCTTGAACTCTCTCGATGTTCTTGATGAACTCTCTCAATGTTCTTAAACTCTCTCTATGTTCTTGATGAACTCTCTCGATGTTCTTGATGAACTCTCTCGATGTTCTTTATGAACTCTCTTGATGTTCTTGATGAACTCTCTCGATGTTCTTGATGAACTCTCTCGATGTTCTTGATGAACTCTCCATCTTCTTCTTAAACTCTCTCGATGTTCTTGATGAACTCTCTCGATGTTCTTTATGAACTCTCTTGATGTTCTTAAACTCTCTCGATGTTCTTGATGAACTCTCTCGATGTTCTTCTTAAACTCTCTCAATGTTCGTGATGAACTCTCTCGATGTTCTTCTTAAACTCTCTCGATGTTCTTGATGAACTCTCTCGATGTTCTTAAACTCTCTTGATGTTCTTGATGAACTCTCTCGATGTTCTTCTTAAACTCTCTCGATGTTCTTGATGAACTCTCTCGATGTTCTTCTTAAACTCTCTCGATGTTCTTGATGAACTCTCTCGATGTTCTTCTTAAACTCTCTCGGTGTGCTTCTTAAACTCTCTCGATGTTCTTCTTAAACTCTCTCGATGTTCTTGATGAACTCTCTCGATGTTCTTCTTAAACTCTCTCGATGTTCTTGATGAACTCTCTCGATGTTCTTCTTAAACTCTCTCGATGTTCTTCTTAAACTCTCTTGATGTTCTTGATGAACTCTCTTGATGTTCTTGATGAACTCTCTCGATGTTCTTGATGAACTCTCTCGATGTTCTTTATGAACTCTCCATGTTCTTCTTAAACTCTCTCGATGTTCTTGATGAACTCTCTCGATGTTCTTGATGAATTCTCTCGATGTTCTTCTTGAACTCGATGTTCTTGATGAACTCTCTCTATGTTCTTTATGAATTCTCTTGATGTTCTTCTTAAACTCTCTTGATGTTCTTGATGAACTCTCTCGATGTTCTTCTTAAACTCTCTTGATGTTCTTGATGAACTCTCTTGATGTTCTTGATGAACTCTCTCGATGTTCTTGATGAACTCTCTCGATGTTCTTTATGAACTCTCCATGTTCTTCTTAAACTCTCTCGATGTTCTTGATAAACTCTCTCGATGTTCTTGATGAACTCTCTCGATGTTCTTCTTAAACTCTCGATGTTCTTGATGAACTCTCTCGATGTTCTTCTTAAACTCTCTCGATGTTCTTGATGAATTCTCTCGATGTTCTTCTTGAACTCTCTCGATGTTCTTGATGAACTCTCTCGATGTTCTTTATGAACTCTCTTGATGTTCTTGATGAACTCTCTCGATGTTCTTGATGAACTCTCTCGATGTTCTTTATGAACTCTCCATCTTCTTCTTAAACTCTCTCGATGTTCTTGATGAACTCTCTCGATGTTCTTTATGAACTCTCTCGATGTTCTTAAACTCTCTCGATGTTCTTGATGAACTCTCTCGATGTTCTTCTTAAACTCTCTCAATGTTCGTGATGAACTCTCTCGATGTTCTTCTTAAACTCTCTCGATGTTCTTAAACTCTCTTGATGTTCTTGATGAACTCTCTCGATGTTCTTCTTAAACTCTCTCGATGTTCTTGATGAACTAACTCGATGTTCTTCTTGAACTCTCTTGTTATATGTTCAGACACAGATTGATCGGTACGTGGAGTTGATTCAGTCCAGAGTGGAGGAGACATTGCAGAAGTAAGTTCCTTTCAGAACAGAGAATATTCACAGGAAATATTCTCCATGTGTATTAATACTCCATGGGTGTATTAATACTTAGTGTGTGTATTATTCAGTGGTGTGTAATAATTATCATCGTGTGTAATCATACTCAGTTGTGTGTATTAATACTTTGTGGTGTTTATTATTACTCAGTGGTGTTTATTAATATTCAGTGGTTAGTATTAATAGTCATTGTTGTTTATCAATACTCAGTGTGGATTAGTACTCATTGGTATTTCATGATTCTCAGTGGTGTGTATTAATACTCAGTAGCATGCATTAGTACTCAGTGGTGTTTATTAATAATAATCATTCTCAGTGTTGTGTCTAACTTAGTGGTGTGTATTAATACTCAGTGGTTTGTATTAATATTCAGTGGCATGTATTAATAATATTAATACTCAGTGGTGTGCATTACTTAGTGGTCTGTAGTAATACTCAGTGGTGTGTATTAATACTCAGTGTGTATTAATACTTGGACTGTCTCTGTGGGTCCAGGCTGCAGGACAGGTTACCTGGAGCTGTTAGAAGAACTAAAGCTGAGTGACCACCTGATGTGCACACACACACACACATCTGTACACAGGGCTGCAGGTGTGGCTCCTCCCCTCCTCTGATTGGTCCATTTGAGCATGACTCACCTGAATCACCTGACTCACCTGCTGGATTCAATCCTGACTGATAGAAAACAAAGTGAAGCTGATGGTTTTTTTCACCTCTGTCTCTTCACAATAAAGAAAAAGTTTACATTTCATCAAGCCATCCATGTGTCTGTGTCCCTGTGTCCAACTGTCCATGTGCCCCTGGGTCTATGTGTCTATATGTCCCTGTGCAGTTGACTTTTTATCAGTGTGACATTTTGTCGTCTTCTTTGGGGCTGACTCTGTTAAACTGGCTCTGAAGCTAGTTCTGATGCTGGTTCTGTGGGGCTGGCTCTGTGGAGCTGTTTCTGTGGGGCTGGCTCTGTGGAGCTGTATCTGTGGGGCTGGCTCTGTGGGGCTGGCTCTGTGGGGCTGGCTCTGTGGGGCTGGTTCTGTGGGGCTGGTCCTGTGGGGCTGTGTCTGTGGGGCTGGCTCTGTGGGGCTGGCTCTGTGGGGCTGGCTCTGTGGGGCTGGCTCTGTGGAGCTGTGTCTGTGGGGCTGGCTCTGTGAAGCTGGTTCTGTGGGGCTGGCTCTGGAGTTGTGTCTGTGGGGCTAGCTCTGTGGGGCTGGTTCTGTGGGGCTGGCTCTGTGGGGGTGGTTCTGTGGGGCTGGCTTTGTGGAGCTGGCTCTGTGGAGCTGTGTCTGTGGGGCTGGCTCTGTGGAGCTGTGTCTGTGGGGCTGGCTCTGTGGAGCTGTGTCTGTGGGGCTGGCTCTGTGGAGCTGTGTCTGTGGGGCTGTGTCTGTGGGGCTGGCTCTGTGGAGCTGTGTCTGTGGGGCTGGCTCTGTGGGGCTGTGTCTGTGGGGCTGTGTCTGTGGGGCTGGCTCTGTGGGGCTGTGTCTGTGGGGCTGGCTCTGTGGAGCTGTGTCTGTGGGGCTGGCTCTGTGGAGCTGTGTCTGTGGGGCTGGCTCTGTGGGGCTGTGTCTGTGGGGCTGGCTCTGTGGGGCTGTGTCTGTGGGGCTGGCTCTGTGGGGCTGTGTCTGTGGGGCTGTGTCTGTGGGGCTGGCTCTGTGGAGCTGTGTCTGTGGGGCTGGCTCTGTGGAGCTGTGTCTGTGGGGCTGGCTCTGTGGAGCTGTGTCTGTGGGGCTGGCTCTGTGGAGCTGTGTCTGTGGGGCTTGGTCTGTGGGGCTGGGTCTGTGGGGCTGTGTCTGTGGGGCTGGCTCTGTGGAGCTGTGTCTGTGGGGCTGGCTCTGTGGGGCTGTGTCTGTGGGGCTGGCTCTGTGGAGCTGTGTCTGTGGGGCTGTGTCTGTGGGGCTGTGTCTGTGGGGCTGGCTCTTGGTGTAATTTATCAGAAACCTTTAAACAGTGACAAACCAAAGTGTGGTTATAATTTGATCATTGAATAATTTTTAATGAAAAATCCTGCCACAGTGCAATTAGCTGTTAGTTATTTTATTACTAGTAGGTGTTTAAGTTTTTACAGTTGAAAGTTTTGAATACTGTAATAATATAAATATATATATTTATAGATATATTATTGATATATGTTGTCTATAGGGCGGTACAGATCATGTTGAAGTTGAAATGTTCAGCCTCAGCTGGAGTTGGCTCGCTGAGCGCCGCAGAGATTTCTGTCCTGAATGTGTTTTTTGGTCTAAATTTAACCAGAAACGTCTCTTTCACAGGTATTTAACCCTTTGTACCCTGACCACACTGGAGGGAAAAGTGGAGGCAGCAGGATGCAGATATTTGCTCTGTTGGAGTCAGAGGTCAGATTAGATTAGATTGATCAGATTTGGCGATCAGTTTAATCTGAGAGTGGTGGTTGATTTCCTGTTCAGGTAGAATCTGCGTTGGTCGGAGACGTCCTGATGAATCTGAGCTGATGTTAACTCTTTGTTGTCTCACCAACAGCCTGGAGCTGGTTTGACTGGTTTCCTGTTAATTGGTTCAGTGTGTGTGTGCTGTCATTAATGATTGACACTGATCATAGCTGATCGTATTGATCGGAGCTGCTGTTAATTATTGATCCGTTTGCTGCTGTAAAATACCAACTCAAACTGCTGTATCAGCAGGATTTAAACGTCTCCTCACTTTTATGAGATGATGAAAACACACGAGATGTAAAGAAATCAACACAGACACAAAGTGAAACTCTGCTGACGTCTGATTTTATCTGTCAAGTTATTTATTTATTTTCTTTATCTGACTTTTCATTATTGAAAGAAATCAATTATTTCATGTAATAATTTACTTTTTATTTTAATGGGCCAAATTCAAATGAATCATGTTATGTTGACGTTGTAATTTGAAAGTAAGTGATTCCAGCTAGGGCGATAAAACAATAACATCAATCACAGAATAACTTTTCCTTGATTGAAATATGAGACGTAGTCGATATAACGCATTCCAGCCATGTTTTAACAGACAACACAAACACCCAATGATAATAAGAATAGAGCCGCAGAGAACCAAATGCAGTGAAGGACTTTGACTGTCGAACAGCTGAGTGTTTGACAGCCACAGCATCCGACAGCAGCGCAGTGAGACAGACAAACAGAGCGCAGCTTCTCCTCACAGCACCAAAGTGTCTGAAACAGACACATCTGCAGAGGTGAAAGTGACTTCTTTAGACTCTACAGACGACTTTGTGTTAGTTTCAGCTTTAATCAGACTTTGGATGAATTATTTAGAAACACCAGGACGCATCGCTCCGTGTCTCATCCGGCCACTCGCGCTGAGCTCTCATTATTATTACCAGGGGCAGATGTAATGTTTTGGGGGCCCGGGGCCACAAGCACATGAGCTTATTTTCAGCCTTTCTCTAACTGTGAATGTCGGCAGGCTGTCGGCAGCTATAGGAGAAGTAGGCCGACTCAAAAGTTTTTAATTCCTGAGTAAAATGATTAACAGCACAGAAGTTTGACAGAAGCTGAAGTCAGAGTCCTGCAGTCAGGAGAGGTTGGACTATTATCAGCACAATGTGCTTAAATTTACTGAAGTTTGTTTAAGATGGAGCTTTTCATTTTTATATAATGATGGAAAGTTTAATAAATAATAATAAATCACATGTTTATTACGCTCCAACACACCATGGTCACATGACACTGTGTCAGTGAGCTATGAGGACAAAAAACAAACCACAAAAAAGCAAAATAATCGTTCATTGATCGTAATCAAAGTAAAATGTTCAGTTAATGGTGATATTGATTTTAGGTTTGAGGCTCGGACCTTTGCTGGGATGAAATTTTAGTACCTGGACCTCTGTGAGTTTTAGTAGAATAGGTCCTCCAGCTGGTGATGCTGTTCTACAGTATATTTGTCATGTTCAATGTCTGACAGAAAATAAATATTTAAACCAAAATTAACCTGATGATATCTTCATATCTCACTGAGGAGTCAAAGGGACCTTTAAGCTCCACAGAAATACTGATTTGATGGATATCCTGATATAAATCGATATCGACTGATATGAAAAAAGTTTTTTTCCATATCGCCCAGCCCTAATTCCAGCTGAAGTCACAGCTGCTGAAATATAAACACAGCTGAGACAAATCAAAACTTCATTTAGTGTCTTTTACAGACTGAAGTGAGACGTTCATCGTGCAGCCAGAAACAAGAAGAACTTTATTCAAATTACGAGTGACAAACGTTTCTTCGTCCTACTGTCTGACAGTTTGTCATTGATAACTTTAAACTGCAGCCGTACGTTATCGTATTGTCATTTACACAGAAACAAAGTCCACTGAACTGACTGATATCGGAGGTCAAAGGTCACCGCAGAGTAAAGAACTGATTCTGCTGAAAGTGCAGAGACAGAAACGACAAGAGGAGATCTGAGAGAGAGGAAACGTGCCAAAAACAGGAAGAAATATTTCACAACTGACGGCAGAAAACCACCAAAGGAGACAGAAAACTGACTGACTTCATTTTCAATATTCGATATTAAAAATGAACCGAAACTCTAACAGAGTAACAGACTTTATATTTAAGAGTCAGAGGATTTAACAGACTTTGACTGAGACACCAAAACTTCAGCAGAATAAGATAATTTAGGAGATTTTTGATTTTTTTGAGCTGGCTGAGGTTTTAACAGCTGGATTAAGTTGTGACTCACAAGGAAAATATCTGGAAAACATTTGGGGAACATTGAGAGAACATTTGGAGAACGTGGCTGCTGTGTTTGTGGAGAAACACTGAAGGTAAAAGCTGCAGTCTTTCCTCTGACTGGAGGCTCATTTTGTTTGTTTGTATAAATATTTATATTATTTATTTTTTTTATTATTTATTTTAATATTTATTACTATTAATTTTTTTTTAATTATTCATTTTGTGAATTTTTGAGATTTTATTATCAGGATGAGGATCTTTAATGTTTTGATTTGTTGATACATTTTTTAAGTTCAGCTGCTTTAAAAACCAAAGGAAAACATTTTTTAAAATGACAGTTTAAACATTTTCTCAGGTGGAGTGAAGCCATGTCTTTTACTTTGAAAAGTCTCTTCAATCTGAGTTCCTTCATTTGAACTTTTTTTAAACATTATTATTTTGTTTATTTTTTCTACTGTTATTATAGTTGTTTTGTTGTTATTATTATTGTCATTAATATCTTGTTATGTTGTTATTCTCATTGTTGGTAGTAGTTGTTCCATGATACATTAGTCAATCCTCTGTTTCCACAGATCGTCAATTGATCAGTTCTTCAGCTGATCAGCTCATCAATCAATCAGAGGAAAAATGGCCGACAGCTCACCGAGAGACAAGTGAGTAAAAAACAGCTTTCAGTGTTTTAGCTGATCAGTTCATTTATTGAGAAATCAAAATAAACAATAATCACTACTAGAGTAGAGTAGAGTAGAGCAGAGCAGAGCAGTTCAGAGTAGAGTAGAGTAGTTCAGAGTAGAGTATAGTAGAGTAGAGCAGAGCAGAGTAGAGTAGTTCAGAGTAGAGTAGAGTAGAGCAGAGTAGAGTAGTTCAGAGTAGAGTAGAGTAGTTCAGAGTAGAGTAGAGTAGAGTAGAGCAGAGTAGAGCAGAGCAGAGTAGTTCAGAGTAGAGTAGAGTAGTTCAGAGTAGAGTAGAGTAGAGCAGAGTAGAGTAGTTCAGAATAGAGTAGTTCAGAGTAGAGCAGAGTAGTTCAGAGTAGAGTAGAGTAGAGCAGAGCAGAGCAGTTCAGAGTAGAGTAGAGTAGTTCAGAGTAGAGTAGAGTAGAGTAGAGCAGAGTAGAGCAGAGCAGAGTAGTTCAGAGTAGAGTAGAGCAGAGTAGAGTAGTTCAGAGTAGAGTAGAGTAGTTCAGAGTAGAGTAGAGTAGAGTAGAGCAGAGCAGAGTAGAGTAGTTCAGAGTAGAGTAGAGTAGAGCAGAGTAGAGTAGTTCAGAGTAGAGTAGAGTAGTTCAGAGTAGAGTAGAGTAGAGTAGAGCAGAGTAGAGCAGAGCAGAGTAGTTCAGAGTAGAGTAGAGTAGTTCAGAGTAGAGTAGAGTAGAGCAGAGTAGAGTAGTTCAGAATAGAGTAGTTCAGAGTAGAGCAGAGTAGTTCAGAGTAGAGTAGAGTAGAGCAGAGTAGAGTAGAGTAGTTCAGAGTAGAGTAGAGTAGAGTAGAGCAGAGTAGTTCAGAGTAGAGTAGAGCAGAGTAGAGTAGTTCAGAATAGAGTAGTTCAGAGTAGAGCAGAGTAGAGTTGGTACCATGTAGTGGAAAAGCGCCATAAGAAAGAGATCAGCCAATCAGAGATGATGATGATGATGATGTCATTTTTGGGGATGACTGTAAAAACTGAATGTTTAAATAAAGTTAAGAGAGTTGAGACAAACGTACGCCCACACCTTTAGATCACTTTATTTTGAAAATGTCTTCCTGCAGGTATTTCGGCGTCTGGCTGGTCTTCTTCACGCTCGGGTTGGGGACGCTCCTGCCCTGGAACTTCTTCATGACTGCCACAATGGTATGACATCACTTCCTGTCAGTTCTCCATTCGTGCACCTGCATCTGCTGCTCTCAGCCAGCTTTATTTTGAAGGATGGAGAATTTAAACAATGTTCATTTATCGATTAAAAACAACAAAAACTGAAGTGAAAAAAAATAATCAAAATAACATCAAACTTTTGATTGATGGTATAAATAATCATTCTTAATATAAATCCTAATTTATATTCATAATATAATTAATTATTCTTAATATAATATATATTAATACATAATTCATTGTTCTTAATATAATGAATTATTCTTAATATAATTTTAGAATATAATTCATATCATTTATTATCCTTAATATACTTCATAATATCTTTTAACCGTTCGCTGTAAGCATTTGTAATAAGGGTGGCAGGGGTGGAGCCTATCCCAGCCGTCACAGGGAACGTGGGGATGGAGAGGCCTCCTGTGCAGGTGTGGAGTTAAGAGTCAAACCGAGGCCCGTGTGTCAGAACAAACACGGGAAACAAACAGTCAAATGTTCAGCACTGTTTGTTTTCGTTTGCAGTGCTTCAGGAGGAAAATGTTTTTAGAGACTGACGTCTTCAGGAGGAAGCGGTGGGTTTAGAGCTGAGAGACGGGAGGTCTGTTCATGACGTAAATGTCTGTCCGTCTGCAGTACTTCACCAGCCGTCTGAGGGACTCCTCATTGGTCGGTTCTGTAGCCAATCAGACAGAGGCGGCGGGAGAACATCGCAGCGTGCTGGAGGCCAAATTCAACAACGTGATGACGCTGTGCGCCATGCTGCCGCTGCTGCTCTGCACCTGCCTGAACTCCTTCCTGCACTCACTGTGAGTACCACCACACAACAACACTGTTAATCAGCTGCTTCTCTTCTCTCAGTTATCTGCTGCTTCTCTTCTCTCAGTTTATCAGCTGTTTCTCTTCTCTCAGTTTATCAGCTGCTTCTCTTTTCTCAGTTTATCAGCTGTTTCTCTTCTCTCAGTTTATCAGCTGCTTCTCTTCTCTCAGTTTATCAGCTGTTTCTCTCAGTTAATCGGCTGTTTCTCTTCTCTCAGTTATCTGCTGCTTCTCTTCTCTCAGTTTATCAGCTGTTTCTCTTCTCTCAGTTTATCAGCTGCTTCTCTTCTCTCAGTTTATCAGCTGTTTCTCTTCTCTCAGTTTATCAGCTGCTTCTCTTCTCTCAGTTTATCAGCTGTTTCTCTCAGTTAATCGGCTGTTTCTCTTCTCTCAGTTATCTGCTGCTTCTCTCAGTTTATCGGCTGTTTCTCTTC